>NC_047503.1:47337955-47379848 GCF_902827115.2 Pseudochaenichthys georgianus
CTCTCTCTCTCTCTCTCTCTCTCTCCCTCTCTATCTCTATCTCTCCCTCTCCTTCCTCCCTCTCTCTCTACTCTCTCTTCTCTCTCTATCTCTCTCTCTCCCTCTCCTATCCCTCATCATGAGAAAGACCGTTATATGATTTCGTTAGATACTGAGAGAGAATATAGGTTGTTTGTTAGCATGTCCTGAGACGTGTTAACTGGATTACGAGGGGTTTCATTTATATAAATATAAATCTAAAGTTAAGCATTTTAAAAGGGGAGAATCTGCTGCTGCTTTCACTGTAGTTAACACTGCCTCCCACCTCGCTGTGTGTGTGTGTGTGTGTGTGTGTGGGTATTCCATATTCTTGATATCTGATGGCGCTTTGCCTTCACTGGTGTGAATGTTCACTAGTTAAAAGTAGGAGTGTATTCTGGTATTATTCATTTCTTGAACTAGTTAATTAGTCACGGTAAAACTATTCTCCAAGTGCAGGTAGTAGGTCTCTTGTTAACTTAATTCTACTTTTACTGGTTAAATTATGTTCATTATCAGGTGTGTGTGAGGTTAATAAAACAGCCTTGACCTCTGAACACATGAAGTGCTGCTGCAGAGCAGGACAGCAGCCTGCGGAGGAGACATGGGGGGTCCAAAGGGAAATGTAAATCACTGTGAGCGTAATGTCTCGGCACTGAAACACAGCAGCTTCACCAAATCTGGCATTTTATCACTTCGTGTTATTGTTCAACAAAGAGGGCCATGTGCGTCACTGAGGGCGGGTGCTACCGAACTGGAGATGTCACTCTCTCTAAGGCTGCGGCCACACGAGGACGAATTCGGTCGTTTGCGTTACTGTTTAGTGTCATATAGACCGCTCGGCCACACGAGGACGACCGAATACGGCACTAAACGACTGAGGAAACGATAACGGGTCCCAAGGTGGATCGAACGGCATACGCAACGCTCTGGGGGGTCCAACGGCTCCGTGTGTACGAAAAACTCTGCTCTGTTCCCTCGGCCCCCACCGCGGAGAATAAACAGAAGGGCAACCATGACAACCATGCTTCTTTGATGCTTGTGTGGGGGAAGTTACAGCGCCACCTACAGGCTCCTGCACATGTACTGCAGCTTCTCCAGCGGTTGGAGCTAAACGGAGCGGTCTCGTGTGGACAGACACTATCCGGGTAACTATTGCGTGTGGACGGAAGCTTGTTTGCGTTAATACTATGCGTTTAGCCGTTTTCGTCCTCGTGTGGCCGCAGCCTAAAACAGATGTCTTTAAGGGAAGAGTTTTACACATAAGTGATACAACGAATTTACATCTGAGTAAATGACTGAATGTTGAAAGAATGATTACTGACTTTGAAATAACTGTCTGCTAGTATATGTTTCATTTGCTTTCCTTTATAGTATTCACATGTTTTTCTTATTATTTGAGGAATGTGTTTATTTATTTGCCGATCCTTTTATATGTGAAACTTTTTTTTTGTTAGATGGCAAATCTTATTTTGCATATTTTGTGGAAGGTGTTTCGTTAACAGATTACACCTGGATGATTGATCTGTTGACACAAATAATATTCACACAAATCTACCTCCGTACGGTAGAAAAGAATGGCCTAAATTATACTTTTCCAATATCCTTTTACATGTTGTGTTTTACCCAATTCAATCTAAGCATGTGGGGCTCATGGATTCAAACATTGATTGTCTTTAACGGCACAATACGGGATGAACCACCCTAATAACCCTCCACATCTACCCTGGACTACTTAAACAGGAAATCAATCCACTGCCAAATTGAAGAACTTCCATATTCCTTAAATGCCCACGGAGAAGTCGAGGATCCAGGACCGGAAAGTGAGGAAAGTGCAGCCTCTAGTGCAGGGGTGGGGAACCTTTTTCCTCTCAAGGGCCATTTCAATTTGTTCAACATCCTCTGAGGGCTGTACAAGTTATTGACCTCTGCTTAAAAATCACAGCACATTCATTTGGCCTTTCTTTCATGCTGTGCAAAGAAAAAGCAGCCTCTGAATCCAGATATCTCACCATGACTCGTGCATGCACGTGCACGGTGTGGCATGACCACCAAAACAGAAAGATATGGACACAAGATGTGTGCAAATGTATTTAGTTTCCTATCCAGGTGGACATGATTTAAGGGGGGGGGACCTCACCTCCTCTAGGGGGGTCCGGGGCATGCTCCCCCGGGAAGATTTTTTTTTTTTAAATATTGAAGTTGAAAGCATCAATCTGGTGCACTTTGAGAGCAACATGAAGAGATCTATGGAAACACCAGATGAAACAGAACTGGAAGCAGATTTTCTTTTTCTTTATGGATATTTTACAAATCACTCTCCTTTCAAACTGTATTCTTGTTTATTAATAACAACTTGTTTTTACTGTCATATAGTATTTTATACCTGTTTACTTTATTCTCTTCTTTTTTGATGACTATAATGATCATATAAAGATGTGCCTTCACCTCACTGGTTGTAGAAAAAGCTTCTTATATTCGTTAGCATAGCTAGCTAACCAGATGCTAATAACAACAAAGTTATTGACTGTATGATCCGAATGACAGATGAGCAGATGCCACTAGGCTTTCAACTGAAGACACAGACACGCAGAAACTGCGGCATGTGTATGGACTTATCGGTACTGCAATTATTTGAAGTCCCGGAGCGACGTTCTGGTGCTCTACGTCAGAACTGCACCCCTGTCAGACGAGACATATACCACGTGATGACACGTTAGGCTCGTGTTGTGTTCAAGGACCAGGCACTTGCTTGTTTAATTATTTTGCGGTCTAGATTTCTTTAATTTTTTTTCTTTTTTGCGTGTGTTAATAAATTACCTCGAGGGCCAAACCAAATGGTCTCGCGGGCCGTATACAGCCCGGGGGCCGGAGGTTCCCCACCCCTGCTCTAGTAAGTGTAATCATAACACTTTTTTTTTAAATTTTGTTCGGTTGTGTATTTAGAAGATCTTTATGATTACATTCAAACAGAAGTTGGAATATTTAGATTTATTGTGGGTTTAATTTTTTAATAAAAAAAGTATTCATGTCACTACCGAAACACAAGGGGTTTTAGTCCAATGGCTGAGCCTGGTTTTTAGCCACACCCCTGCCACTGCATCCACTGCACATGGATACATGTAAACATCCACAGCTGGCAGAATAAAGAAGCACCACTTCGCAAAAGTATCTTCAATTCTGCGAAACACCATCCCAGTTTTTATTTAATAATGTGCTCTGATGCTGTTGAAAAGGATGCATTGAATCCCACGAGTAAAAAGAGATAACCGGATCAGGTTCAGTCAACATATAGAAACTTAATTGCAGCGACTGTGTAGGATTTCTTCAGCGCTAAGCCCAGTGACGGATGCTACTGCTGGGCACACGCCATGAGTAGAGGCCGTCATTTAAAAGTTACACCCGACTGAGCGAGGGTGTCCTCTGTCCTCGCGTCTCGGGAAGCTGTGAAACGTGGAAGGGAAGAAAGGGACAGGACTGAAGAAGTATGGCATGTTTGACTTCTACTGCCGTACGGACAACCCAATGGAATTAATACAAAGTAAAATAAAGCTTATTTCTGCGTCTCGTCTTGTATCCATGCTCCTCCATTAACAATCAGTGGGCTCTGATTGGCCGACAGACAGCAGAGAAAGGCGGCAGCTCGAGGTGTGAGGTTCCAACTGAGAGCTGACAGTTTAGCAGTATTTATTTCTGAGTGTTCGACTAACAGCTCCAGAGATGTGAACAGCTTCCAAAGATGTATTTGGCACACGTACTCTTTAGAAGTCTTCTACGTGTTTTGCCAAGGTTTGTTTTGGTGAATTTGGGACGGAGAGTCTTTAGACCAGTAGTTCTCAACTGGTCAGGCCTCGGGACCCACTTTTTACTTGGTCAATACATCGCGACCCAACATTTTGAAGCACTCGAATCTATTCAACAAAAAATCGTGCTGTAATATATACGCTTTTCAGCAAACAATATTAATAAAAGTGAAGTACAGTGCACATATCCCTTATATCCCTTCACAGAACTAAAGTATGCTTTTAAAAAGGTTTAATGAGATGATGGAATCAAAGCTGAACTATATACAAAGGCACGCATGCTGAAAACCCAACCCCAGCAGGGGGTCTGGGGGGATTCTCCCCCAGGAGATTTTTAGAAATACTAACAAACTATGCATTCTGGTACTCTTAGAAGAAAGTAAATACATCTATTACTACCCGACATATTAATAATATGTTAAGCCATTGTTTGTTTTTCACTTTGTTCTGACAGCGTGCTGCGAGAAGAGTAAAGAGGAGAGAGTCTGTGCAACAATCTTGATTCTGATTGGCCAGAAGACTCGAAAAAAACATCAGCAAAGATATTTTATTGAGAAGATGATCACTATGTGAAAGAAGTTTTCAAAACCGTTTATGGTCTCCGGTACTTCCAGTCCAATGCCGACTGCTTGCATAGCGTGCCTTCAAAATAAAAGTTTGACGTTTAAAAAAAAAATAATTCCAATTTTGTTTTATTCACTCACATCCGCGACCCACTCAAAACGGGTCCGGGACCCACTTTTGGGTCGCGACCCACCAGTTGAGAACCACTGTGCTAAAGGAAAGGACTATGTAAATAATGTGTGATAATGTGGAGGAAATTCGAATTCCCTGATAAATGATTCTTGGACAAATGTTGTCTTTTGCTATATTTAATAAAGTGATAAAGGAAGTCAATATACAACTGAAATCGATCTAAATGCAGGAACAGAGCCACTTCATCCTCAGAGGATAAAAAGGCTTACAGTCACACTCGAGAGCAAATAGCCAACTGGTCCCACCCATCGATTCTCTGAGACATTATCTAAACATCCCACCATTAAACCCCCTGCAAATCCACCTTCTGCCTTTCCTGAAATGTAAATCCTTAACATCTGTCTCTGTTAAACACATATAGGACGAAAAATACTATTTAGACGGGTAAAAGGAGGCGTGTGGCGCAGTGGGTTGGAACAGGGGGCCACAGGTTCAAACCCCACTGCAGTCAGCATGTCGTTGTGTCCCTGAGACACTTCACCCCAAAGTGCTCCTGTGGGGATTGTCCTCAGTATTGAGTATGGAAGTCGCTTTGGATAAAAGCGTCTAACAAGTAACATGTGATGTAAAAGGCAATCAGAGTATACAACATCATCTTTATATATTATTTAAATTGTTATAGGCCAGGCAAGTTTATATAGCACCTTTCAACACAAGGCAATTCAAAGTGCTTTACAAAAATGAAAGACAAATGAAAATGTGACATGACAACAATGTGTTCGGCCAATAAAATTCAGTCAGCTCCAGACGTCTCCATGAATTTCATGTTCTGTCTTTTTCCCACAGTCTCTCCGAGTCCTTTACCAGTGTTAGAAATTCAAATCAATGTTTTGATAGCATAGTGCACCTTAAACATACCGTCAGTTTAAATGCTGTTTTATACTGAAACACCAGAAGTTCTTGTGCACAACCAGTTAAGCTTTTATTCTGAAAATCCTTCATCTCCGGTTAGCATTTAGCATGAGGCTAATATACCATTTACTATATAGGTGAATTTAGCAGCGATATGATATGATGTTGCACAGCGAAACCTACTGATTTCAACACTACGACTATAGACGTCGATATATTATTATTGTTGGATAAGGTACAGTTTATTTGAGTACGTTATTGTTTACAGACGTGGGTAGCATGAGACAACATTCGGAACGACCGGAAACCAAACTGCCGTGATGTATTTCCTGTATTTTTTGGAGTATTGATTACAGCGTTTAGAATGTGTTAAATGAAAAGTCATGAAAGAGTTAAGGAGGAGAAAAGGCGTGTTTAGATATATATTGGATGCACTTATCACTGCAGTTAGCCACACACACATTAGCATACCACAACAAGGGCATTGATTAGCGCAAGGATCACCCTGACGACTATCTGTCCACGAAGCCCTCCGAAGCTGGCGGAGTAACCGAAATAAACTTCGTAATGAGTGAACGCCTCCAAGTCGCGTATCTTCCGTCTCTTAGCCGCGCGCACAAAGGCACGGCACTGAACACATGGCAGAGGACGCTGTGCACCTGGCTGTCGATGCCTCCGCGGTGACGAGGGAAGCTGAGCCTTTGTCTGCTTAAATAATAAACCACCTGTTTTCAGAAAACTCCCTCATTGTTGGTTACTTGTGGATAATTACTCATGCCGTGGGTTGTTGTGTTTTGTGTGACTGTGGGGAAGCGGGAGGCAGTATTGCTCGCAATCAAGACTTGATTATCTCGGTGGTGTGAGAACGCCAGGGGGAATTGCTCTTGGATTGTGCTGCTTACAGCAATACCAAGGTCTCAATTGGAGTTAAAGCTTGGCTGTGGGTGGCATTTGTTTTCCCTTTCACACAGAGGGAAACAGGAACACTGGTTTCACCCCAGAAAATAAGGACATGGAGTGTGCTGCTGCAAAAACGTGTGCAGTGAACATTTGTAAATCAGCTTAGGAAGCAGGACATACACGTTACCCCCATAGATGGATAATTCAAAATATTAGTATAACACGTCAAAAACCCCAATGCAACAATATGCAGACTACATACTATACACAATTTACCACAGAGAGACAATTAGCTTCCAAGAGTGCTGCCATATGGAGAAGCCTAACCAGAATACTTATGCCTGGTGTGCATGAGCTAAAGCTATGTACCAAACAAGAAGAAGTCTTCAATCTTAAATGATTTATCTACTTTATCAGTCGATCTTCTTACAGACAGTTGTTTAATTAAAATATACGTCAAAAATACAGTTCCTTGGAAGATGTGTGTAATGTGTTACCTTTTGGCGTATTAGTTTAACAACAGTTAAAGGCGGGGTGGGTCATTTTGGAGAAACCAGCTCGAGTGCGCTAGAATTTGAAAATACACAGCCGGAAAACATCTGCCACTTCCTCACAGAGCCCCTCCCCCAACACACACGAACAATGAGGGCACGAGATCAGTGTGTGCCCAGATGGAAGGCTGACAGGCAGGTAGGCCATCCAGTTACTTTAGCCGGGCCGGGGGGGCCTCATTTATAAAGGGATATACGCTAACATAATGGCGTACGCCAGTTTCTACGCAATGTTTGCGATTTATAAAATACTAACTTGACGAGAAAACGTGCGGTCCTCCACGCAAACTCTAACCCATGCGTACGCACTGAGCACAACAACGGGAGAGACGAGAAACTGCGACCCCGTTGGCAGAAGGAAGGATGGGGAAATAATACCATAAATAAAATGTTACCTCTCATTTATCACATATGATGAATTCATTTTCAGACATTGATGAAACAAACGCCTGCTTGAGACTCCTCAGTGCTCACACACACAACTTGGAGAAATAAGTAAATACGGATGTTATTTAAAACCACCTCGAATATGTTGTGTTAATGTTATGAAATGTTTTCTCATGAATGATGCGGTCAGCAGGAGGACAGAGTCCAAACTGACACTTTTGCATTTCTATAGGTTGTAGATACGAGCACGGTTTTATATCACGTTTAATCGTGTCTTAGGCCGTTTGCCAAGACTTGACAAGTCGCCCGTAAAACACAGGCGGTATGGAAGCTAAGAACACCATGTGGTCAATTGAACAGCTGATACAACACATTAGCTGTATTTCCTCTAACTGGTGGATTATGGATATCTAGCAGCTGATCGACAGCTGGGACACAAACCACCAAATACAGACACATAATTCAGATCCAGTCGTCATGACTACACTCCGGAGGGATTCCCCATCACTTCGTACAGTCTCTCATCAAGGGGGGTCTCCTGTCCCCGGTGCAAACACACTGCCTGAGGAAGGCTATGTGTATTCTTTTTGTCATTAGCCTTTTTCGGACCACTTATTTATTTATGTCGGTGACGATCCGACCTCCAAGCTGCTGCTCTGTTCAAACTGCATCCACCAAACAATGTGATTTATCTCCACCTCCCCAAAATAACCAGAATCTGACACGGTGTGAGACGTCTTTTTTAGCTGCTCTGTCCTCATTTCCTGCTCTTCTTCATGCAGTCAGTCAGAATGAATGAATGGGCGTTTCTTTGACTATTTATAGGCAAATCTGGGAGTTACGTGAAGCCCGCAAAAGCTGCGCCGCATTTCGAGTCGATTGTGATTTATAAAGGGAACCGGCGTAGGAAGTGCCGTACGCACTTTCCTCGCCGGTACGCAATGTTTGGTGAATCGGAAAATGTCTGTACATATTTTTTTGGTTTGTACTACGTAAGCAACCTTCCCACGTGAATCCTACGCACGGCGTTATAAATGAGGCCTCAGGTGATTGGTCGTGCTTTTTACAGCGCCACTGGAAAAATGTATGATTTATTACACGATTTATTGAATGACGGAATAGGCAGAACTAACGTTATTCGTCATTCTAGTCGGACCCATTAGAGCGGTGCACTCACTTTCACTGATAATTGAAGGCGAGTTAAACGATTGTATCCGTGTAATTGTAGATGTAAAGTAGAGATGTGTGCATTGCCTTTATTTTTATATAAATATGGTGTTAGTGCAAACATTGCACGATAACTTCAGCTGAAGCTAACAGTAATAACTATAAGATCTATCTGAAATAAATAAGTGTACTGAAACAAATACCAATAACTGGATTGCATCGTTTTCTTATGCGCAATTACTTCATACTCTCTAGTTCTCTTTTTCGTCCTGCATATATTGGTCTGAATTTCTTTTTTTACATTTTTGTAGAATATGTCCTGGATATAATATTTTTGTGACACACATCTAGGCTAAGTTCACTTTTTCAGTGTGCACGCAGTTGCTCTATTGTGTAGTACTGTGGATTACATTGCTCCATGTACTATACAAAAAACAACATTCATTTTCATTAAAACAAAACAAATACCAACAATAACTGATTTCCATTGTAACGGAGATTCCCGCATGATTATATTTTTCAATTGCATGCCATGTATTGATTGCAAAAGGGATTTGAGTTGGTATCCTCAAGGTTGATTGCACTTTTTCCCCCCCTCAGAAAATAAATGCCCCCCCCCCCCCGTGGCCCCCCAGTCAAATTGGTCTAGAACCGCCCCTGACAACGGCTTCTTCCACAGAGGACGTTTCTTTATGGATTTATTGTCAAAGCACTTCAGATATTCATTGCTGTCGGGATGTTCAGAGCATTCCATGGAATATAACAAAAAGTGTATCTCGAGCCGGGTTCTCAAACTTACCTACCCCACCTTTAAGTTTGTCGTTTTTATCTTCTTTGTTAACGCAGTTCAGAGAAGATCAATAAATACGTTTTATTTCAACGCGCCTTTCAGGACACCCAAGGTCGCCTTACAGTGCATTTAAAAGTTAAAACAGCTAAAACAAAAACGCAACACAATTTAATCGAACCGACAGGATAAGCATAAAACAGGCAAGACAAGAGAGACGGAGAGACGTGATGGCAGGTGGAATGTGTTTTAGAGTGAGTAGGCCAGTTTAAACAGGTGGGTTTCGAATGTCGTGATGGAGTCAGACTGTTCGATGTGTGGAGGCAATCGTTTTTGATCACTGCGTATCTCTGTATTGGTAAATGTTCTTATAAAGGAATGATGCAAAAGGCTGGTATTAGATAATAAATGCATATCAAGACAAAAAGGTCAAAGAAAGACTGAGCCTAAGGACGTCTATCATTATGATATCTTGTATAACACTTTATTTGATCTTTATCTATAAAGTATATCAAATTCCATTTACTTGTATTTAGACTCTTCTTGCACTATTTCTATTTACTTGCACATCTCTAAACATTCTCTGGCACTATTTTATCTGTTTTATGTCCTATATATATTCATGCTGCTCTGTTGGAGGAGCCTGTGATACCCTGTAGCTGCTGTGCTAATGACAACGCCTTTAATCTGGAAACTGGTAGATCTACGCCCAGCGGTTCAGGAAGAAAGCCCTAAGGATTACAGAAGATTGATTGTATTTCACTGTTTAATCTATATTTTTGTCTATATTGTTACGTGCCGTAGTGTGTGTGTGTCCTAGCATTACTATACTTGTGGGGACCTACATCTGTTTACATAGTCACGTGTGGGGACTGGCTTCCCTTATGGGGACAAATTGGAGGTCCCCATAAGGGGAATCATTAATTTTAGGGTGAAGACTTGAGTAAGGGTTAGGCATGGTTAAGGAGAGAGAGAGAGAGCGAGAGCGAGAGCGAGAGCGAGAGCGAGAGCGCGAGCGAGAGCGAGAGCGAGAGCGAGAGCGAGCGAGAGCGAGAGCGAGAGCGAGAGCGAGAGAGCGAGAGAGAGAGAGAGAGAGCGAGAGCGAGAGAGCGAGAGAGAGAGAGAGAGAGAGCGAGAGAGAGAGAGAGAGACCCTTCCTTCCTTGTGAAGAACCAGTTCTCCCCACTTAAAGAGAGGAACCTGTATAATTACGTGAGATGTATTCTCCAGAACGGAAGCCACTCTCGTCTCTGGACCCGGCCATTAAGAGAACACCGTCCGTTTCCTTGTCCTTTGTTTTAATGAGTCCCTCCAGCCACTCTCCTTCGAAGCCTTAAGCAATTCACATGCAGTCGAAGCAGCGAGCGCACATTCCTGTAAAGACATGTGCACGTCAAAGTAGCCTTCAAAGCAACCCACAAGCCAAAGAGAGTGCACTTTTCTTTTGGAAACATTTTCGTTGAAGTCACATTTATTTTCTCTTGCGACTTCATGAGAGGTAGCCACGGCGCTGAGAGTGCTTCAGCTTCTGTCATGAAAAGGTTTGTCCTGGAAGTCTGGGAATTCAAATAAGTTTCCCCCAAAAGAAACGAGTGCTACTTAAGTGGATAATAATGTTTGTATCTCATGCAGACAGTCTTCATAATAGGAATCTCTTTCTTCTTCTGTGACACAAAGTATACTTTCTGAAAGTGTGTGTGTGAGAGAAAGCTCTGCAAGCCTTCAACTGTGTCCAGTGAAAAGCTGACAGCAGCTGATCATGGTTAGTTAACATTTATATTCGGCTACAGACTGGATGCGTCTCAGTTTACGTACATCTGTACTCGGGGGGGCTATTTTGAGTAGGTCCCAATTTGAAGTATGAAAAAAGCGTGCATTGCGGCTGAACCATCGAATCACCGAGCTGAGGATCTCGCTTACGTCTGTTTCCGGTTTCGTTTATGACGGATGTATTTTGTTATACACATAATTTACATTCAAGTATTTCGTGAGGCCTTCTAAGATGTTTTTAAATATAACTACGGTTCTAGTTGAAGAGTTTGTAAATTAACATGAACCGAAGCTGTTGCCTGGCAACGCAATCGCACAACGTCACGTCCGTTAATTCCACATCCGCACGCACAGATTATCATCGATTTAATACATTAATGTAGCCTTTGTTTCTGCTCAAAGAGGAGTCGACCAGCTCGGGCAACAAGAACATCGGCGAAATCGAGTGTGACTATTACAAAATAAATCATTATTATATTAATATTGACAATAAAAACCGACCGTCGGGGAGCGTTTGCTCGGCGTTTCCGGGGTATTTCTCCACTGGGTGGACCATGTTAACAATACCGTGTAACTGTCACGGTTGAAGGGACGAATCGTCACGTGTTCACGTCTTGCCGTGACACCGGGTTGGTTTAATTAGTGCATTAAAAAATAAATAAAATCATGAATGAGGTTTCAGCTCAGACCCCACGCTTCATAAGTCTCCCCCTGGCCCCCCCCCCACATTTCCCCAGGCCCCCCCACACCATAAATCCTGGCTACGCCACTGGTACAGTGTGATGCAGACCATCATCTATAACCACGGTCCATGTCGTGTTCAATGATGGCATCTCTTGCAGCAGCCATTGATATTTGACCCTCTTGAAAATCAGCTCAGGTCGCAGAAGCCTTGACGGTCACATTTGTCTGATCTCAGTCACGCTTTGACCACGGTCCAGTGACACACGGGAGGGAAGAGAGTGAGACGTGATTAACTGAGAACGAGAAGGGTTGAAAGAGAGACAGATTATGTTTGATTACACGTGTCAGATCCAATCCCACTCATCACTGAGCTAATTAACTCGTACAGATACTGACAGCAGTGAAATTCGCATTTGAATATATTCAAATATATATATTCATCTGAGGGTTGAAGTGTGTGTGCACCGGGTGTGTTATGCTGCCAAGTCTTTACGTATGACTTTGTCTGTTCTTTAATTTGTTCCCGACTTCCTCAACCTATAACACACACACACACACACACACACACACACACACACACACACACACACACACACACACACACACACACACACACACACACACACACACACACACACACACACACACACACACACACACACACACCATTCGAGCAACTAATTGAAAAACTCTAATTAAAATATGAGAAGTGTCTTTAGGTGTTTAGCACAACGCTCCCACTGACCCACTTCATAGGTACACGCAATGCTTTCATTAGTTGCTAATTGGGTTTCGAACACCAAAGAGCGCCGTCCCCTGAGACAGCCTTCTCTGTTCGTGTACAGCATGCAGGAGGGACGTCAGCTACCTTTTGCATTCATGTGGGTTTTTACGGTATATCTGACGGTGTGTCTTGTGGCTCTGCGACCGTGAAAAGCGTAAACAACAAATAAAATGTCCATGTTCTTTCTCGCACCCTTTTCCCACTCAATCTCCTCATGCCTTCTCGATTCCTTGGCCTCTCTCCTAATTAGCTTCTTTGCCACATACCCTTTAGAGATGAGAGAAACCGCATTTAGGCAAAGGCTACGTTACTCCACGGCAACTGATGGCCCCGCCCACTTTTCGGCGAAAACTAAGTATCACCTCCACTCGGAAACATATAGTTTTATCATGTCTTGAAGCTGCCATGAAACAACATACAAGTACACAGGATTATATTATAAAATGTAGCAACCAGGAGCCCTATGACCACATCCCAACCAACCAAATGTGGGACAAGGAGTATTGTTGTGTGGGACAATGTGGGACACCCTCTCAACAGCACCCACCCCCCCCCCAGGAAAAAAAACGTAACAAATATATAACAGAGCAAAAAGTGAGGTCAAAATGCAGTAACAATTCAGTATCTTAATAAAGAAAAGTAAACTAAGGCTAACCAAGGCAGCAGGCATTATTCACTTAATTCAACTAGTGTAGTCTGTACAAGTCGGCACAACATAAATTAATAGATAAAATAAAACCATAAATACAAATTAAAACTGGCCAGGAGGAAACATAATAATACATCAAATAAAATAGCTTTCAATTTTGTCCATCACAGCAACAGCAGATAATGTCTTCTGGCCAATCAGAATCAAGATAACGGCGAGGTGTTGTTGCAGGGAGTCCCGACGGAGAATACTTTTGCTGTAGTACATCTCTATACATCGATACAACATTACGACGTGTTGATTTCAGCTTTCAGAACAAAGTAACACAAAACTAAAATGGCATTCATTTTTTTAAATGTGTAGTGATAGATGTATTTATTTTTCTTCTCTAGAGAGAACCAGAATGTGTGCAGGGGTTGGGTTTTCAGCATGTCAACTCTTTCACCTGTGGGGAAGTTGCAGGATTGGCTCCAGGTCGCCCCTTTTTATTTACTACAAGACAAATGTGCCTTTTTGTTTCATACAGTTCCATTTGGATTGAGACAGGGGAATAATCTAAGCCTCACGCGTGGCGTTTCACCGTCAAGGGGGCGATATAGCGTGTATGTAATTACATTGCAAATACTGACTTGAGCCCCACCGCTGTAGGCTATGGGTTACCGATAGATTACCCAACACAAATACTCCGGAGCCGATAAGTCAATGAATTGCTTATCGCGACTACAGTTGCCAGAAACTGACCATGATCAAAATCGATTATTCGGCAGCCCTGGCGAATAATAATCGATTATTCAATATAAAAATATATAAATAAAATCGATTTTTAAAAATAATATTCGATTATGGAGACTGTAACGAATTTTCGAATAATCGCTGGCATCCCTAATCGCGACACAATAAAACAGTGGAAACAAACATGTGTTTGACTTTCATTAGTGAATGAAACGTTGTGCCCTTTATAGTCTGTGTCCAATATTGTGTATTTGTATATATTGTATATGCTAAGGTCCCGCTACTGACACGATAGCAGTCATTTCGTGCGCATATGTGTAATTAAACCCATGATATCAAAATCTCACTCCAGCCAGGTGCCCAGAGTTGGCAGCCCTGCCCTAACGTCTTATTTCATATGTGAAGAGCATGTCAGTGTACAGAGAACACAAATACTCACACACACATTCAGAAATTTGAATTCGTGGATGGTGGGAAAGTAGTAGTACACACACGCACACACCACTTCAGCATAATGTGGACGGACTGTTTGCCCTGCAGGCAGGTGATGGTGTTAAACAGCATCACTGTCAGAGTGCAGTCTGCACACTCACACAGTGCTGGTGCAGCAGTACGATAACACACACACACACACACACACACACACACACACACACACACACACACACACACACACACACACACACACACACACACACACACACACACACACACACACACACACACACCCCCCCCCTACCCCCCTCCAGGCGATGTTCTACATGTTACCCTTCATGCGACCTGCTGTTATCTTGATTCGGTCTGCCGACGACTGGCTGAAGAAAAACGGGTTGAAAGTAAAAGTTTGACCGAGAGAAGACGGATGAAGTTAATGTATTCATAACATTTGAAGGCTTAAGGGGAGACACTAACAAATAGGGAGTATAATAACACGGCATAATAGTAGATTATATATATTAAGAATTTAATTTAAATTGATATTTCTTTGCATCACTCCATGAATCAGAAAATACTGTAAACGGTTTAATAACTATGTTTTTTTTAATCAAACGTGATGTCTCAGTGTATCGGGAAAAAAAAAGTATTTAAAAATATATATTCTTAAATGTCATACATTTTGCAGAACACTGCACGTGAATAGAGTTCAGGCTGTACACCTATCATGCTATGTGTAGGCAACAGCATACAGTAGGTCTCAGATATGTAAAAATATATATTAAACATGTCTATATAGTGTTTTGCTCAAAACACCAAACGGATCGTTCTAGCCATGCCTCATATCACTCTGTTTCACTTCCTGTTTCTAAAGTGCTGATTTGGGGATAAAGCTTTAAAGAGGAGGGGGCGGAGCTTATGCGGGACCCGGCAGCTACCGTCTAAACTAAATGCTGCCGTGATGAAACTCCATATCATGGATCATCAAGGCTCTGAAACAGTCTGGAGCTCAAAGGCTTTCTCTCTTGCCGGTTATACCACAAGGTGAGTTCCTTTCTACTTCCTGCTTCTTCACACACATGCTCTCCAGCACAGGTTAGCTCTGAGTGTTAGCATGCTAATGTAAACACCGACCATATTACGTCCAAAACAGTCGGGCATTGTTTCTGATAGCAACGTTTCTGATTGGGCCGTGGGTCCACATTTCAGATATTACGTCATATCGGACGCAAATCTGGATCAGCTCCGTTGGTCCCCGTTTTTAGAGATTTGGGTACGGAGGAAAAGAGAGAGGGGTTTATTTTCTGACGCTGCGTGAGTTCCCCGACACACCGGGGACACACCGGTTGATGTAGAGAAGACATCACAAAGTGCCTTTTGCATGATAGGTCCCCTTTAAATTAAGGCAGCTAAATATGTTTTGATGAAACATGCACTTGGTATCTAATTCTAACTTTTGATGGATTGCTAAAATATCTACAGATGCAAAACAGACAGTTATTTAAACTAACAGTGCGTATTCTGGATGTTTTGTTTATCGCTAGAACAATGTCTTTCATTTCAATATCTGAGTGAAAGAACAAAGAAGGAATAATGTACTAATTTTGTTTCGATGCATGACTCTATTAGACAGCAACCAAATAATCAAAGCATGATTCAAGGGAATATATCTGTCTTGGTGTTCATCAGGTTTTGAGACCCTGAACTGCAGCATCCTCTTTTGCCCGGGGATCTAGCATGTTGTTACCAAATATATTTTCCCTCAGTTCCTGTTTTCCTCTCGACTGTCAACAAGAATAACAACATCCCCAAAGCCTGATGTTAAAGCAACAGGTGTTCAGTCCCTCAGTGAACGTCCAAATAATCAATGAATAGAATCAGAGGTGTGGGAACCCTGGATTATTGATTTCCCTTAAATAGACATTTTGTTCAAAGTTCCCTTAAATGTATATTTTCTAGAGCTGTCAAGTTAACGCAAAAAAAAATTGACGCCACTAATTATTTTAAAGTGCTATTAACGCATGTGTATTTGTCCTCGGCCCGCCCCGTAGTTTCAGAGCCCAAAGGCTTGACGTTGTTGTTGTTATTGTTAGTTGGATACAAAAAAGGTGTTTTCAACAGCAAGCCAAGCCCACAGCTGCCGATCGCTTCCGGCAGCTGCTTGAAAGTTTGCCGGGGAGACGCCTGGACGACAACAGCGATAGCTAAATGGGTGGCGGGGGCTACAGCTTAACATTGTGGAGGGCGAGGGGCTGCGTTGGATCGCATCCAACGTGTCGACTGCACATCGCCTTATTTTGACCCTAGGTGGGAACTTCAGTCTCATGCTTTGACTGCTATGAAGACAGAGGAGCGGCATGTCGCCGACAACTGTAAACAGGCTCGTCTGTTTGAGCAAACGGCTCAGTGCAGAGAAGTGCACAGGGTTGGGAGAGAGAGAGGTTCCAGGTTGTTGTGTTGAGAATATTCAGGAGAATATTTGTCAATAATAAACAAACATTTGCATAAAGCATATTTGTCCACTCATATGTTGATTAAAAACTTGAAAAATATTCCTGCAAGGTACATTTAGAACAGATACAAAGTGTGCAATTAATCAACTGACAGTCCTAATATTTTCATCTCATACATTTCCTAAAGTTAATTTATTCTAAGTTTCCTTAACTAGAGCTGTTTCTTATAAATTCCCTTAAAGAGACATTCTAAGTTCCCTTAAATAGAAATTTTTTTCTTATAACTTCCCCTTAAATAGAAACATTTTGCTTCTAATCTCCCTTAAATAGAGACATGTTGTTCAAAGTTCCCTTGCATTTTTTATCTAATAAATTCCCTTGAATAAAGATAATTTATTTTAAGTTTCCTTAACTAGATATTTGTCTTCTAAGTTCCCTTACAAAGAGACGTTTTGTTCATAAGTTCCCAGCTATAACAACATCCCCAAAGCTTAATGTTAAAGCAAAGGTTAATGATACAGAGATACAGAGATATGCACACGACAGTATCAACTCAACAAGAATGCTGATGTGAATTACAGACGAGACATTATGCAAATACTGCATTACAATAAACACAGTATGTAAATGTGGTGTTATATTTAGCGGAACTATCTCTTCCCTCGTCTTTGTGGAGGGCGCAGACCTGGCATCCAATTAGCAGGGAAGCTGGATCAAAGTGTGGCGTTGGGGTTAATAAGAAACCTCCACCTTTAACAGCCCTGCTCTCAGTAAGCCTGCCGTAGGTTAGCAGGAGCTGTCTGCTTCATACGACTACCTCAGAGTGGAGACTACACTTTAACAGTATGCCTTTAATAACTCCGTTTGGTTCGACCAATACTCCCTAATAGGCGCTTTCACACCGGAGTACTTTTCCCTTTTAGTTCCGATACTTCCTGGAATTTTGCGTTCACACCAAAAAGAGAACTTTCCCCCCTTTTTAGTGCCTGCCAGAGAGGTGGGACTTTCCTGGGGAGAAAAAAGTTCCTATGTCTGATTGGCTGGGCGAATTGCAAACCACGACCCGTAAAACTCTGAAAAGTTGTGTGAAGCTGCCATTGTATTTGCTAGCATTAGCATTATTAGCATTAGCATTATTAGCATTAGCATTATTAGCATTAGCCCGGAGAGAGACTAACTTATGGCAAAACAAAATAAAACATGGGAGCGGTAGAGATGAGGAGGTGTCGGCGTTCTGGCGATTTACTCGGAAGGCTTCAGTAGAAGTCAGTCCCTAACTCTGGGGACTTCCGGCCGGGGACTCCGGGTGGCAGTATACGCCGTGAAGTGGTTTGCGGCCTGCCAGTAAACCCAAAGCAGAAGAAGAAGAAGTGACGTCAGTGGCTTCATTTGCCTAATCCTCCATCAGGAACTTATTCCGGTGTGAACGCGATCTGCACTGAGTTCCATGGGGGCACTAAGAGCGGCAAAGTACTTGGTGTGAAAGCGGCTAATTTAATTTCTGAGGTAATTGGAAGACATTAGACATTTTGGATTCAAGTAAGTAGGTAAGTAACAATTATTTAAGTGCTTTTCACAGACATAGTCACAAAGTGCTTGACAAAGCATTGAAACAACACAATAGGCTACATTGTGAAGAATTAAAAACACAATAAAAACATAGAATACAATTGAATACAAGCTCACAAGTTAGCCAAACGCCATGTCTTTAAATTACATTTAAAATAGTCTACATAGTCAATTCAACAAGTAGTAACACCAACACGTCTACAGCCGTTCCAGTCATACAGGGAAGGAAACATAATGATGACCTACCGCTATAACAATGACTCTATGAACTGTTAAGGGGGAATTGAACAACTCAAGCCTGGAGATGTCAAGGAAAGAAACATGTAATCAGACATCTCCACACGCGTACATTACATCAATATTTATGTAGTAACTTGGATTTGAGCTATTTGGGCCCGAAAAGTCATTCGAATAATCTTGAACTTAATGTTTGAGAAGGTGCGGGAACCCTGTGTTATTGATTTCCCTTAAATAGAGACAGTTTGTTCATAGTTCCCTTAAATATATATTTTCTTCTTATAAATTCCCTGAAAAAAATATGTTTTGTTCTAAATTCCCTTAAATAGTAAATGTTCTTATAAGTTCCCTTAGAGACATTCTAAGTTCCCTTAAATAGTATAAGTTCCCTTTAATAAGTTCCCTTAGAGACATTCTAAGTTCCATTAAATAAAGAAATATTTCTTATAAGTTCCCTTAAATAAAAGGCAATTTTATTTTAAGTTCCCTTTAATAGAGACATGTTGTTCTAAGTTCCCTTAAATAGAGTAAGTGTTCTTATAAGTTCCCTTAAATAGAGTAAATATTCTAATAAATTCCCTTTAATAAGTTCCCTTACAGAGACATTCTAAGTTCCCTTAAATAGTAAATGTTCTTATAAGTTCCCTTTTCTAAGTTCCATTAAATAAAGGCAATTTTATTTTAAGTTCCCTTTAATAGAGACATTTTGTTCTAAGTTCCCTTAAATAGAGTAAGTGTTCTTATAAGTTCCCTTAAATAGAGACATTGTAAATTCCCTTAAATAGAGTAAATATTCTAATAAATTCCCTTTTAATAGAGATTTTGTGCTTATAAATTCCCTTAAATAGAGACAATTTTCTGTTAAGTTCCCTTAAAGAGAGACATTTTTGTTCTCGGTTCACTTGAATAGAGACATTTTGCTTCCAAGTTCCCTTAAATACAGACCGTTTTATTATAAGTTCCCTTAAATAGAGACAGTTTCTATTAGGTTCCCTTAAATAGAGACAGTTTCTATTAAGTTCCCTAAAAAGAGACATGTTTGTTATAGGTTCCCTTAAATAAAGACAGTTTTCTTACAAGTTCCCTTAAATAGAGAACATTTTTGTTCTAGGTTCCCTTAAATAGAGACAGTTATTATAAATTCCCTTAAATAGAGACTATTTCCCCCTTTCTAAGGATCTCATCACTGGGATGACGTTGGTCTTTTATTTTACTTAATTGCCCACATTGAGACACAATTAGAGTGGACACTCAGACTTCTTTACGACAAGTGAAGGCATCAAAGAATTTCCATGAAGACTAAAAATATTGCTTCGCAGTAACAGCTGTCTGCAATCCAGATTTCAAGAGCCCCAGCTGCTTCAGCCGACTCCTTTATGGTCTGTTTTGTGCTTTCATTCCCTCCAATAAAGCAGTTGAAAGGCTGCAACGCACTGTCGTCCTGACGATTAATATAGAGAATTGACAGTAG
This sequence comes from Pseudochaenichthys georgianus, assembly GCF_902827115.2. NCBI lineage: Eukaryota > Metazoa > Chordata > Actinopteri > Perciformes > Channichthyidae > Pseudochaenichthys > Pseudochaenichthys georgianus. The sequence continues at coordinate 47,357,961 of NC_047503.1, forward strand.
CTTATCTAGTCACACCCTACACTTTCACATTGTCGACCAATTAGACAGAACCTTTCTCTCCTCTGACTGTCCTCTGAATATCTCTTCCTTGTCCGTCGGCATGCAAAATAAGCCATTAGCCCAGAGATAGGGCGTAATTACCAGCAGAGAAAGTGCCCAAATTGACATTCTCACCGCCTCTCGGCTTGGGAAGGTCCTCCTAAGAGGCTTACAGCACGAAAAACCCGCTCCGTTCATAGGTTAAAACGTAAGCCTTCACTCCCTCCACACTTTCATGTATTTATTGTGAACACACCGAGTCCTTTTCCCTCCAACTCTTCCCCCTTGCTTTCATAGTGCCGTGCCCCCGCGTGCTGCTTCTCTGTCTCTGGTTAATTAACATTTAACTAACACACTGTTGTCTCCCTCGCCGCCTTCTTCTTCCACTGCTTTGCTCCCTCATTACTTTGTCTTCCTCTCTCTCTCCTCTTTGATTTCAGCCCTGCGGCGAACTAGTGAATTAGAATTACACCGAGGCACTGAATAATTGTGGAAGTGTTTGATATATGATTAATGTACCGCTAGGATACTCCCGTGCACATTCGTAACTTTGGATCTCTGCCTACCTTTTCCAAACTATTCTTATTTTCCATTTACCTGCATTTCTCTTGCTTTCAGTCTCCCGACGGAGTGTTCTCCTCCGTTGAGAATAAGCTGCTTTTCTAACACACAATTGGTTGCTGTCCATTTTATCCCCACTTGTCTCCTCAGTGGTTACTTTCTTCGTCTCATCCGACCCAAGTTATTCGCAGAAGTCTCCCGTCCTACGAGGATACGCCTAACACACATTCGAGCATATACGTAACAGAAAAACTCTGTTGGTGGATTGCTGACCCACATGTTCCTCCTTCAGCTGCTTCTCCCAGATGAGGACTTGGCTCCATTAGGCCTCAAAAGATTCTCAATAATGTGATACCCATGTGTTGATGCATTGTAGCTATTCCAGAACTGCCAGTGAAGCCATGGTGTTGCCGTCATGCCTCAGGAATCATTACTTCTATGGTGTTTCTCAAACTGTACTTGCATGCTGTTTTGATTGCATAAAGACAAGTGCGTCCCAATGCAAAGCGTGTTAAAATAATAATAATAATAATGCATTTTATTTATGGGCGCCTTTCAAAGCTCTCAAGGACACCTTACAGAGCATAATTAAAAAAGAGCACACAGTAATACAAGACTTAAAAAAAACAATCAGTTTAGCAGAGATTAAGAAATGGAATACGCCAGTTTAAAAAGGCGTGTTTTCAGGCTGGATTTGAAGGTTGGGAGTGAGTCCATATTGCGGATGTCTTGTGGGAGAGAGTTCCAGAGACGGGGGGCAGAGTGGCTGAAGGCTCGTGACCCCGTGGTGATCAGGCGGGCAGAAGGTACAATGAGTTGGAAGGCAGAGGAGGATCGGAGAGTACGAGAGGGAGTGTAGATGTGAAGGAGCTCAGAGAGATATGGAGGTGCGAGAGTGTGAAGGGCCTTGAAGGTGAGGAGCAGCACTTTGAAGTCTATGCGCTGCTTAACGGGGAGCCAATGGAGTTGTTGGAGAACCGGAGTGATACGATTAATGAAAGGAGTTCTGGTGATGATACGGGCGGCTGAGTTTTGGACCTGTTGGAGCTTACGTAGGGATTTCTGAGGAAGACCAGAGAGGGTGGAGTTGCAATAATCGATACGGGACGTAACAAGGGCGTGGACGAGGATGGCGGTGCTGTTGGGTGCGAGTGACGGGCGGAGGCGGTTAATATTGCGGAGGTGGAAGTCGGCAGATCGAGTGATGTTGTTGATGTGAGCTTCAAATTATAAGGTGCTGTCAAGGATGACACCCAGACTCTTAACTTGGGGGGAGGGTGAGACTGTGGAATTGTCAATAGTGAGTGCACTGTTGACACTATTATAATGCACTATAAGTACCAGGATGTTGCTCTTAAACAGTGAACACTTCTTTTCCGACATGCTGTGGCGTTGAACACAGGACAAATTGAACTTATACATGTGGGGTTTTTTCTATATTGAAGTAATATATCTCTGTACTGGAGATGCAAAGAAGCCACCGTACATTCATATCGAGTCAAGTGAGGAGTCTGTAATGATTTTGGACTACAAATGATTATAGCTAGCTTACAGCGTCACTTCCTGTAAGGCAGTGTTTCTCAAACTTTTTCACACCAAGGACTTTACAAAAACACTCGCGGACCACCTAACTTCACAAATATCCAAAATCGCATCGTTTTTCTAGAACAGATTACAAATCGCCTGAAAATGGTATAAACAAGTGGCAGCAAGTGGGATGAAGGTGTTGCGCTGGGCTATATCATGCAATCGAAAGTGAAACTGTAGCGCGCTCCATTGCGGAGATATTCCCGCGAGAAAACTTAAATGTATTTATTTATTTCAAATGTGAAATGTTACCAATATACTCGCGGACCACTAGGGGGCGCTCACGGACCACACTTTGAGAAGCACTGCTGTAAGGGAACGGCAGTTGTGTGCGGTTTCAGAAATCACACACTACTTACAGTGTACTCAGGAAAGTGTCCAAATTGACCACATGAAGGGCTTGTATAGTTGATAGTCATATACGTAAGTCTTATAGTCCAGGAAGAGTTCATCATACATATCTCAGTCTGCATGAACTCTCCGTTTGGCCTCCACCACGGTTGAAATAGCATATCCACTGTTTTCCACGTACTTAATTTCGGGGAATTCAACAGACGTGCTGCCCTTTGGAAAGAGAAACGCCAGCTGCTAATGGATCTTTAGCAGAAGCATTTTGCAACTTAATTTCGGGGAAATCAGGCAGATATGCTCGAACACATGTCTGGAAAACTAGACAATACAACACCAGGAGCCGTCATGAAGGTTTCTGAGGATAAAAGAGGTTGTGAAAGTTTAAAATGATATCATTTGAATCCACTTTTAAGACATCTAGAAATGTGTTTAATTATATTATTAAGCTTCCGGGGACATCGCACTTGTTGTATCTTGAGACAACGGAGCTTACAGATGGATCCGTGGGACCCGCTTTAGTTCCTTTGCCTGAGACGATGCACTTCTGTTAGAACACAATCATTCACTGAAGGGTCTTCGGGGACATCCACCATTTCAAATAGGTATGCCTTTTCGTGCTTTCCCTCCCAGTTGAGTCGTTGCTCATGCCAACTCCCGTGTGTGCTACAGGAACATATCAAACATGATGTGATGCACGTACAGTCAGCAGCAAGCTCATGTATTGCATTAGCTGAGATCAGCATGTGTTCAGCCACCTGTAGGAGTCACTAATGAAGCTATCACAACAACAAATCAAACCCTATGTCTTGCAGTGATGGGTTTCATCTAGGGATGTCCCGATCACCTTGTTTTGCTCCCGATCCGATTCCGATCATTTGATTTTGACAATCTGCCGATACCGATTTTTTACTATCCGATCTTTATGCAATGCATTAAGAGAAAAAAAGGTAACAGATAACGGCTGGCCATCCAACGCGATGAAGTCAGCTATCTGGGCTGTTATTGTGTTGGCCTTTTCTCTGTTCTGGGGCAGCTTCTCTTTCCTTTTGAAAGACTCTGAAAGTGTCGGTTGTTTCAGTGCCGTTGCCCGAGTGGCCGCTGTGTACTCGTCGTGTTGTTGTTGTTTGTTTCTCTGGTAGCGTATTAGATTGGTCGTGTTGAACGTAGCTCTGTTCTTTCCACCACGCGGAACCTCCGCCTTGCAAACATTGCATCTGGCTGTTACACTGCCTTCGCTTTCAATTTTATAATACTTCCAAACTCCTGACATGTTCTCTGTCCCGACTCCCGAGTCAGCAGCTGGACGTAGCCTCTCGTTAGCTTGCTGCTACTATCAGACACTGCGCCCACTCTGTTGCTTTGAGAGGAATAAGCAACACCTACATGATGTTGTGTAATTTTAAACCAAAGCTAAGTCCTCAGGATGACTTTAAGACGTGAACATGGTCATTTTTGTTTTGTAACATTAAATAATAAAAAACATAATAATAATAAAAAAAAAAAAATTCAAAATCCTGATCCCCGATTTTTTTCCTCCCGATTCCGATCTTTTGAAAATCACGTGATCGGGATCGGGACATCTCTAGTTTCATCTATGCCATTCATTGCAATCATTAATGTGGTTTGTATACACTTTAAAGAGGACCTTTAATGCTTTTTGGGGTTTTCCCTTTCCTCTGTTACATAGGCTTTAGTGCATGTAAATGGTCTGCAAAGGCTACAATCCCAAAGTTCCTTCCAGAGGGAGTTTCCAAGTGGTTCTCATTGGTCTTCTATTATCGAAAGAACCATATTTGAAATATATAGTGTAAGTAAAATTCAAAAATATATTCAACCTCAGTTTCCTTGGAACAAGACGTAGACTGGGGTTGTTTTTGGAGATAACATCTGAGAGGAAATGGCCATCTGTCCTTACCTAAGGACTCAAATCTCCAGGGTAATCCTTAAGTGATATAGTGAATTAGAGATCCTCCAAAGATCCCCACACATGCCGATTCTGGATTTCAATTGGCTGGATTAAGAAATATCCCCTTACTTCCAAAAGCATTACATCCAACAGGTAGCAGCTGTTATTCTGATGACTTAAAGTGTTTTATTTTCCCCGGCATGTTGGCAAGACTGAATAATGGATTGTGGCCAAGAGTATGGGTGATATCAAACCAGGCTCGCTTCATTTCTATTTCAGCCGTGTGTGATTTATTTCTTTTTTAGAGTGTCCTTGGCGTGAGCTGGTTTTTAATGAAAATACAAAAGCAGAATACATTTTTAAAGTAGATGAAGTTTCTTTTACTTACTAAAAAGTTAACAACACAGAAAAATATAGCAGGATAAAGTGAAGTGTAATAATGTATTCTCTGCAAAGACAGTGGTGCAGGAATGAGTCCTACAACCCAGAAATTATTTAACATTTTACCACTTTAGGACCCCTCGTCTCAAAGCACCATTTTTTTTTTTTGTTGGTAAAATGCCTGTTTAAACCAGTTTAGGAGATATTCATGTTTTATTCTATGTCATTGAATACCCCAAAGCTTCCATGTGTCCTAAAATGGGCAGTTGCTAGTAACAACATCATCACGCTAATCACCTTTAGCTTGATGGTGATGTGAAGTCATATGACCGTGCTGTAGTTCCTTTATAGCTCAACATTAGCCACCTTTAGCTTAGCGGTGGTGACGTGAAGTCATGTGACCGTGCTGTAGTTCCTTTATAGCTCAACATTAGCTGCCTTTAGCTTAGCGGTGGTGATGTGAAGTCATGTGACCGTGCTGTAGTTCCTTTATAGCCCAACATTAGCCGCCTTTAGCTTAGCGGTGGTGATGTGAAGTCATGTGACCGTGCTGTAGTTCCTTTATAGCCCAACATTAGCCTCCTTTAGCTTAGCGGTGGTGACGTGAAGTCATGTGACCGTGCTGTAGTTCCTGTATAGCCTAACATTAAGCCTCCTTTAGCCTTAGCGGTGGTGACGTGAAGTCATGTGACTGTGCTGTAGTTCCTTTATAGCCCAACATTAGCCGCCTTTAGCTTAGCGGTGGTGAGGTGAAGTCATGTGACCGTGCTGTAGTTCCTTTATAGCCCAACATTAGCCTCCTTTAGCTTAGCGGTGGTGACGTGAAGTCATGTGACCGTGATGTAGTTCCTTTATAGCCCAACATTAGCCACCTTTAGCTTAGCGGTGGTGACGTGAAGTCATGTGACCGTGCTGTAGTTCCTTTATCAGCCCAACATTAGCCTCCTTTAGCTTAGCGGTGGAGACGTGAAGTCATGTGGGACCAGTCTGTAGTTCCTTTATAGCCCAACATTAGCCACCTTTAGCTTATCGGTGGTGACGTGAAGTCATGTGACCGTGCTGTAGTTCCTTTATAGCCCAACATTAGCCGCCTTTAGCTTAGTGGTGGTGACATGAAGTCATGTGACCGTGCTGTAGTTCCTTTATAGCCCAACATTAGCCTCCTTTAGCTTAGCGGTGGTGACGTGAAGTCATGTGACCGTGCTGTAGTTCCTTCATAGCCCAACATTAGCCTCCTTTAGCTTAGCGGTGGTGACGTGAAGTCATGTGACCGTGCTGTAGTTCCTTCATAGCCCAACATTAGCCTCCTTTAGCTTAGGTGTGACGTCACGGACACTGCGTTCATTTATATATACAGTCTATGGGCTTGACCCACGTTGCTCAACACGGCTCAATAGGCGCACTGTAGACACTAGTTAGAAGAACACAGACTAAAACAGCAATGTACAGACGAATCAGATGACTAAACATGATCTTAACATATATTTTAGCATGCGTATTTTGGGAATTATTATTTGCATTACTTTCTGCTGACACTAGGTGGGGCTGTGCCCACCTGCCCCTAATGACGAGTCGCCACTGTTCCTTTCTAACGTTTTCTTTTTCTGGCATTTCATTTGCAGAGGTTTCATAAAGTGGCGTTCATATGTGGAGATTACCCTGATGAAAAAAAGAGTAAGTATCATAACATTTAATTATTTCCTGCACTAATCAGAAATCCAATAGAGAAATCCAATATCTTTTTGTCAAGGAAACCCTTGGGTCGGCCTGTGAAATGACTTCACTGCAGCAGTCGAGCACATTCATCTCTTAGATATTAATTGTGCTAAAACCAAATGATCTGTTTCGCTCTGCAGTGAGTGTCATGTTTGCGGGATTCTGAGTTGATGTCTTTACACGCCTGCTTGTGCACCTCACCGTGACCGAGGCTGAATCCCGAACCAATCAAACTCCACACGGTATTGTAACCGCGGTAACTCCTCAGGATTATGAGGACATGTGTCAAAAGACAGGGATTGCATACGACAGCAGCATCTGTCTGGCGCTGTAAGGACTCGAGTGGCTCTCTCCGCTCTCATCCCCACCACATCATTAGCTTAGCGCTGATTCAAGAGAGGATGCCAGGCCGACGGTAATCAACCAGAGAGGCAAACAGGAAATTGGCATGATGGGATTTTTGTACTCAAGCGGTCATTACTTAATGACGTTTCTGTGCGAGACGAGGAGACGAGACATGTTGGCGAATGATATGCTGCTAAGGCCAGTATGCGGGTTGGACACACACACACACACACACACACACACACACACACACACACACACACACACACACACACACACACACACACACACACACACACACACACACACAATCAACATTTACTAACAAATTAGCTGATGTTTTTACTGTTAGATCTTCATTACATTTTAGTTTAGCTGACACTCTTTCCCGTTGTCCTGCCATATGTAGAATAAATGTACTTTCCTAATTATTTGTTTTGGAAAAATACACTTAGATTTAGTATATTAAGGCAAGGCAAGTTTATTTATATAGCACCTTTCAGCACCAGGCAAAGTGCTTTACAAAAATGAAAGACATTAAGACAAAGGCATTTAAAAACATTAAAAGAAAAAGTACATGAATAAAAAGTTACAGTGCAGTTTAAGATGTGAATAGTTCACACAGAAGTTCCACTTTACTGATGAACACAACGGCTCAGTTTCAATTAAAAGCAGCAACAAAAAGAAAAGTCTTCAGCCTGGATTTAAAAGTAGTCAGAGTTGCAGCGGACCTGCAGGTTTCTGGGAGTTTGTTCCAGATGTTTGGAGCATAATAACTGAACGCTGCTTCTCCATGTTTAGTTCTGACTCTGGGCACAGGAAGCTGACCAGTCCCTGAAGACCTGAGAGATCTGTCTCTGGGGACAGGAAGCTGACCAGTCCCTGAAGACCTGAGAGATCTGGATGGTTCATAGTTTAGCAGGAGGTCAGAAATGTATTTTGGGCCTAAACCATTCAGTGCTTTATAAACCAGCAGCAGTATTTAGAAATCTATTCTTTGACACACAGGAAGCCAGTGTGAAGACTTCAGAACAGGAGTGATGTGATCCACTTTCTTAGTGTCAGTGAGGACTCGAGCAGCGGCGTTCTGAATCAGCTGCAGCTTTCTAATAGATGTTTTAGTGAGACCTGTGAAGACACCATTGCATTAGTCCAGTCTACTGAAGATAAAGGCATGGACACGTTTCTCCAGATCCTGCTGTGACATTAGTCTTTTAATCCTAGATATGTTCTTTAGGTGATAGCAGGCTGGCTCTCTCTCTCACTGTGAGGCAGGATATGACACGTCTATATATGGCAGGACAACGGGACACAGTGTCAGCTACACTAAAAAGTAATGTCAATTTAACCATAAACACATCAGCTATGGTCCCGTTGTCCTGCCATAGAGACTATAGACTGCCTGTGCTGCAGCACCTCTGAATCTACCTCTACATATATATTTAAAAGCATTTATATGACAGTGATATAGCGTTATCTGTGCATTACGCCACTTATCACGGCACTATAGGACTGACATGGTGCAGAGCAGGAAGGCACGGTGCACTTTAATGTACTTATTTTGTAACGAGAGGCATTACTCACATAGATGACAAGAGCTTCTTATATTAAACACTATATTTTCTGAGTGCATTGTAGTCTCACTGCAGCGTTCTCTGTAAAAGCCATGTGCTCGGTACGGCAGTGTGTTTCTGTCATTCTAATGGATGCTATTTCTCTTTTGTTATTTCCCTTCCTTCAAAACAACTCAACAGGGTTTAACACATTCAGTGAGTTGTTGTTATTATGCAAACACACACACACACACACACACACACACACACAAATAATGCAAGAATGCCAAAGAAAGATTGGCGGCAGGTTCTGTAAAGAGCTGGGAGAAACGGCTCGATTAAATAAAGTTTCAATCACCGTAGAGTCACGATACAAATCCCGTCTCGTTTTTATTGAGTCAGTCAATAATCACGACCCTTGAGACTCGGTTCAAAAAGCACTTCAACATAATCATGACAGGATGCCGTGGACGTTCGTTTTCATACCTTGATTCAAATACTTTGACTGCTATAAAAGGGTCATTTTCTAAGTTTTTTGTTTGTTCTGCGAAGCCATTATTAAGAGCGAGAGCAGGACCGTGTTCCCTGCAACCAAAGACGGTCAGTGATTCTCCTCCTCACACAGAGATGACATGTATTCTTTTAGTTTCAACCAACTGGGGGTCGGTCGAATAATCGATTATTATTCGCCAGGGCTGCCGAATAATCGATTTTGATCATGGTCAGTTTCTGGCGACCCTAATTGCAGGTAATCAACACTTGTTGGCAATAACAAAATGCACCTCTCAACAAAACCACGGCTGTCTGCTTTCTGGCACCCCAACCGTTTTCTTTCGATCTCTCAATTCTGTACATTGCAGTTAAAAGGCTTGGCTTTAGACACCATCGAATGGTTTAGCTTCCTGCTAGTTTGAATTGTCTTGGTTCATTATAATACTTGTGTTACACGCTGCTGCAACGAGAACAAACATCTACATTTGGGATTAATAAAGTATATCTTTATTAAGAAGATATATCTTTATCTTCTTCTAAGTCGCTTTGGATGAAAGTCTTGGCTAAATGTAACGTTATATAACGAAGCCCAGGCTGACTCTTCAGTGTTTGGGAGCTGTATGCAGCCGTTGAAGCCCTGCAATTTAGTCAAACATCATTAAAAGCCACATGTCAGAGGTCAAAGGGAGGCTCTATACATGTAGCCGTCGTTAATCCCTTAATGTAGACGTGTCATCTAAGTGTAATGGCCCGGGGTCAAAGGACTTCCAAGTGCTCGATGCAATGAAAACCGAAATGATGATATAAACGGCTGCAATAAAACAAAAGGTCACACGAACTGGCTTTTTGTTCATTCCTCATTAAAGGTGTGATAACAGCTGTTATTCTGTCACAAGAGACAACCTCCATCTCCTAAAACTAGCACCAATATCAAAGTGTATTAAACCTGCTTTCTTCTAACGGAGAAACTTCTGGTCGGATTGTGTTAAAGTCTATGAGAAAATGACCTTGATTGCAATGTTGAACTATTCATATCTTAGACTGCACTGTAACTTTTATCCATGTCTTTTTCCTTAATGTTTATTTGAACTATTCATATCTTAGACTGCACTGTAACTTTTATCCATGTACTTTTTCTTGTAATGTTTAATTGAACTATTTATATGTTAGACTGCACTGTAACTTTTATCCATGTCTTTTTCCTTAATGTTTATTTGATTATCTTTTCTTTTTTAATGCTTAATGTCTTTCATTTTTTTTTTTTTTGTAAAGCACTTTGAATTGCCTTGCGTTGAAAAGTGCTCTATAAATAAACTTGCCTTGCCTTGCCTAGCCTTGCCTAGCCTAGCCTAGCCTATGTTCCAGTGTTTAACAATACAGCATGATATTCATAAACTGTGGAGCCATTCAGATTAAAATAGACGATAAAGCAGGGTTTGATTTTTGGCATGGACATGTTTCGACCAGGTAGTTGTCTGGTTTTAGTGCTATCCCTGTTTTAGTGTGTTTTCAGGTACATTTGAAACATATTCTGGTATCCTAAAAATGTCTCGTTCAGTGGTCCTAGTGTGACTGGTGGTTTCAAGAAAGCACAATGGTAACAGCCAAAAGCAAAGATGATGAAGAGACGGGAGGCTGTGGCTCAGTGGATAGTGCGCTGAACTTTGAATCAGCAAGTTCGAGTCCCACTGCAGTCAGCATGTCGTTGTGTCCCTGAGACACTTCACCCCAAATTTGGTAGCATGGCTGAACGCCTCAGAAATCTGCTTTCACACGGATGTCTCATATTGTTATTAGACACCTGTGTCCTTGAGCTGCAGAAAGTATGACGGTTATCAGAATATGGAAGTTCAAACTTTGTGTGAAGAGGAGTATAGTTTCAACATAGTCCGCCGAATCAGCTCTGTGGCCTTGAGGCGCTTGAGCTTACGGCACCGGGTATTCCCTGGTGGTGTAGTGAAAGGATTGATAGCTCTTTCTCCATTCTCTGGGTGGTGGTGCGTGGCCGTTCTTAGTTGGTGGAGCGATTTGTCTGGGTAATTCCGATAACGAACGAGACTCCGGGATGCTAACTAGTTACGCGGCCCCGTGCGGTCGGCGTCCAACATCTTAGAGGGACAAGTGGCGTTCAGCCACACGAGATTGAGCAATTAATAATAAAATAAATAAGCAATAACAGACCCCAAACTGTGGGGATTGTCCACAGTACTGCATGTATGTAAGTCGCTTTGGATACAAGCGACTAACAAGTGACATGTAATGAAATAAAGAGTTGAAAATGCTGGTCTACGTACCAATGGTTGACGTCTCAAGGACTCCAACAATATGTTCGTATAAGTTCTGTCATCCAAGATATATCACTGCATTCCCTTCATGTTGAATGCAGATCATTCCCTTTACCTCACTTACCAGGTTTGTGGTTTCAATCAATACCAACAGTTGCGACCACATTGTTATCCAGTTTGGGTGTAGAGTGTGTCGTTGTCTTTCCGAACCCTTTTATAGTGCGTCTAAGGTCCAAATTCTAACATTTCTGTTTGCCCTTAAATATATTAATCTTTGATCAGTCGTAGTTTCGTCCAGCCCAAACGTGTCTTACTGATGGTTCCAAAAAAAGTATTTCCATTTCAAGTTTTCTTTTCAGATACATTTTACTCACCTCGTGTCGAATGGAAATCGTAAGAAAGATGTCCCTCGTCCCCGGCTTGAGCTTCAGTCTCAGGATCCATGTATCTGTGATCCTCCAGAAGGGAAGGAGTCATCACATACAGAGCATCAGCTAGTTCCTGAGCAGTGTCCTTCACATGCTGATATCCAAGAGAGGGAGTCACTCAGTCACAAGATGGAGGAACAGAAAGCAGTATTCAATGTTTACTTCAGATCAGCTCCACGTCAGAAATGAGCATGCTTGTCATATGTCTATCTCCAAAGAGGCTGAGTCATCATGTTAATCACATAGCTATCATCAGTGGCGATTCGTCATTAGGGGCAGGTGGGGTACCGCCCTAAGATCATGTTTATTCATCTGATTCGTCTGTACATTGCTGTTTTAGTCTGCGTTCTTCTAACTAGTGTCTACAGTGTGCCTATTGAGCCGTGTTGAGCGACGTGGGGCAAGCCTCTCTCTCACTGTCAAAGTGAGTGGGTTCTGTAAAAACTACACTGCGCATGCTCAGAGGATTTTCCTATTCAATGTGTGCGGCAAAAAAATAATCACTATAGGGGCACTGAGCTGCCATACCCACCAAACGTCATCTCTTAAATCAGAGAGCTGATTGGCTGTAATTACGTGTGCCACGAAAAGCGTAGATGTGAAGAGGAGACGATTAAAATCAGTAAAACGGAAAGAGAGTGATTGAAGTTGACCGTCTACTTCAGATTTGGTAAGTTCATTTTATTTCATATATTTTGTTGATCTTCTGTGTTTTGCCTACAGGCTATTGCTCTGCTGGTTCGATTGATAGTGCGACCTCGGTGATGAGTGTCTTGTGTTCCTTATACCCCCTCCTCCCTCTCTCAGATATACATAGCACGATGAGTGATGATTAAATAAGTAACTCCTAACACTGCGTGGAGATTAGATGCTATCCCCCTTAAGCACCTTTGAGTGGCTTTGAGGGGAATATACTACCTAGTGACTGCTATGCGAAGGCCCGGGTACAGCCCCTGAAAAGCCTTCCCCCCCCAGCACAGCGGCTTTGAGGGGAATATACTACCTATAGAAACTGCTATGTGTCGGCCCGGGAATGTCCCGAAAAGCCATACCCCTTAAGCACCGTGGCTTTGAGGGGAATATACTACCTAGTGACTGCTATGTGAAGGCCCGGGAACATACCCTGAAAAGTCATCCCCCCCCAGCACAGCGGCTTTGAGGGGAATATACTACCTATCGAGACCGCTGTATCTAGTCTTGAGGCAGCGACAATGAGCTTACCCCCCCAAGCATGCAGCTATGAGGGGAATATACTATAATCTAACCCAGCAACCACCTGGTATGCAATAACGGAATTCAATGGAAATACATTTAAACATGTATCGAGTAGTGCAAGAGCTCATGGTTCTTTGAGCTGAAAGGATCTCATTCTTACGAAGCCTGATGTAGCGCTGGTATGCAGAAGATGACCAGCGGCCCAGGGATTTCAGGGTTGAGGTAGGCAGGAGGAGAGCCGCAGTTGTGGCAGCGCCGATCCTTAATGAGTGAGGGGAATAGTGACCCGGGGGTAGGCCACAGCTTAGACCGATATCACGCAGCTTGGACGAGAACCATGATCTCGTCAAGGGTTTGCAGCCATCGATAATGAGCAGGGGTGCCGACGCATGTGTCCGAGGGCGATAATGCAGACAGTTGAGCATGGAAGATAGGGGACAAAAAACAATTAGTTTTGGCAATGATTATTTGAGTTCCTTGACCGGATCTATCAGACTTTGAATTTTTCAAAAACAGTGTGGACATTTGATCTCCCAATGTTAAATCATTAAAGGTGAGAGATCTTGTTGTATATTCACCACACCTGAGAAACCCAAAGAAAGCCATTAACAAGACTACATCCAACATAATATCGATGTATCGGGAAAAACACCCTTGCCTTAATTTGGAAACCAACTTGGGCACCAGAAAAATAGTAAGAGGCAGTCTTTTATCATTGCCTGGAGGACGTGTCTTCTTGAGGCCGTTGAGGAGCAGTCGAATGGAAGGGTTCCCAAGGATGCTTTCCGATGCTGGGTCTTTACATCTAATGTGGAACTGAATCCCTGCGAGCATTGCTTTAATGCTTTGCAATTGAAGATTGTAATGAGAATACAATAAAAGCACAAACGACAGATACATCTAATGGATAAGAACACAGAAGAAGGTTGATGCAGAAGGAAGAGAATACATACCAAGCTGAATCGTAGGCTTTAATTGTGCTTTTGGCAAGTCTCATGTATTTGGAGGCAGAATACAGGAGATCCTCAAGGGGCGTGGATGTGCTTAGTCCAGAGTCATTTGGTGGAACGCAGGGCATGGCAAGGTGGTGGGCTTCGCTTGGGGACACATCGTTTTGAACTCCTGAAATGTATTTTTGAGCGCCCCTTATTGATGATGTCGACAGCAGCTGCGTTGTCGCAGAAAACAGTAATTTCTTTCCTGGTCCATCTGGTGCCCCAAATCAAGCAAGCGACAACACTGGGATGGAGCTCGAAGAGGGCGGTAGATTTTGAAGTATTTTCAAGGGTCTGAATTTCAGTTGGCCAGACATCAGCGAACCATTCATTACAAACGAATCCCCCGAATTCGATGGAAGGTGCAGCGTCTGTGGAGAACTGGAGAGAATCTTAAGACTCCACGAGGTCATTATAAAAGAATGAAATGCCATTCCACTCTTCGCACAGAAGATCTGAGCGACAGCCATCATCTAGGACTATGATGTCTTTAAGGTTTTGGACAGAAGAAGCCAGCGCTGGCAGCCGTGACACAAATGAGCGGCCGTGTGGGATGATGCGCATTGCAAAGTTAAGGTGGCCTAATGAGGATAAGAGATTTATTTTTGAGATACTAACGGCAGCGGACCATGATTTGATGCCTTCTCTGATGCGGGACAGCGTATCCTGTGGGAGTGACGCTTGCATCAGCACACTATCGAGGGTGATACGGAGAAATTCTAAACGCGTGGAAGGGCCTACGGTTTTCTGTTCTGAAAGGGGTACGCCGAGCTCTTTGAAAAGGTTTTTGACTGTGGAGATGCTGGTGGGGACGAGGGAAAGTCGACTACTAGAAAATCATCTAAAAGATGAAGGACGAAAGGGAGTTTGGAGGCGTTGTAGAGTATCCAGTATTGACAAGGTGTCAACGATGCGTGGGCTACTACGGCAACCGAATGTCCGCTTTAATGAGAAGTAAAACTTGGAACGCCACACCAAACATATGCCAGTGAGAGGGGTGAAGTGGTGTGACTGTGAAGGCGTCTACGATGTCTGCTTTCCCCAGCCATGCACCGACCCCTGCTGACTTAATCATCTGTACAGCATTATCAACGGAAGCATAGAACAGGGAAAAAGGCTCTTTAGGGATTAGGCTATTGATACTCTGGACAGAAGAACCATGGGGACCTGACAGATCCATAATGAGACGTTTTTTGTTAGAATATTTCCTCGTAGCGATCCCTATGGGGCTTGATCTGAAGATAGAAAATAAGTGTTCTAACAGGGGGCCTATCGTGTATCCGTTTTTAACTTCTTTCAATAGTAGCTTGTCTAATACTCCTGGCATGGGTCACTTGTGGAAGCCAGCATAGACCTGCTAGGAAACATTGAACTAAGCCTGTGATAAGGTAATTGACAAAACATCTGTTAGGATGATTAGATAGAGCCTTGGAAAGAGCTGGAACATTCACTGGAGTCGAAGGATGCTTCATGTTTATTTCCCCGATGTTGCGGGGGGAAGTCTTCTGGGGCACACCGAGCGTCGGTGGCCATCTCCGCACCAACACATATGCATGTATTTACAATTAGGATACGTACAAACATTCTCATTGAAATTGTTGCATAAAGTAGGCTTGAATCCAGAGGCGAATACCTCTCTCTTGGGTCGGTGATGACTTATAGAGGATTAGCAGTATGGAACATTTGATTTCTCGCCCGGGGCATAGGTTCAGCCGTGGAAAGTTCCTGCTGAGCGGTTCTTGGGCACAGGGAAGTTGAGTGTGCAAAGGAACCACAGATGGAGCATGCGAGGGTTTTATGCCTGCTGATGAGTCAGATCGATAACAGACCAATCTAATCTCTGATTGTACCGCTGAATATACATGGCTGCTTTAGCAGAGAAGGCCTTGTGGTACTCGTAGAAACGAGAGCCAGATCAGCAATGATGGCAACATACGTATCTAACTCTTCTCTATGCTGAGGATAGATTTCGCATATAGTGTCTCTGAAGCCACGATGAATTCTGCCATAGAAAGAGATTTAGATAGTCTGGGGTCGCTGTCTTTGAGTAGGACGGAGAAATCTTCAGAATTTTCACCAGATTGATGTCATGGCCTGCCGATGAGAGCATAAAGTTATACACGCACGTGTCGTGTATATATATATATATATATACACCCCGTTTTTTCCCCCCAATATTAAAGTTTTATATTTTAAAATATAAAACGTACCCTTTTAATAATTGCCCCAAAGTGATGCAGAATTGTATGATATACCTGTCAAAATGTGATTCCTGCTGCGGGGGGCAGGAAGCAACAACCCGTGGCTGGAGCTGGGACTGCAGTGACGTTGTCAGGAAGCGGCGCAGCTTGAATGAACGCGGAAGTAGCCTGGGCTGCCGAGGAGGGGCCCATGTTGTTTACATTGCCGGCAGCGGAAATCGAGCTTTGCTCCAGGGAAAGTATCCTGGAATTCATGCCCTGAAGCGCAGTTTTATCCTCGAGGAGGGAGGACAGAATGGCAGAATCGTTGTCAACTGAAACGGCTTGTTTCTGCTTTTTTGGGGGCAAATTAACGACTGGCTGAGAGACAGCGCCTCTTAGCAGGAGCTTCCCCCTTCTTAGGAGCGCTGGTGTTACCGGTACCGGCGTTCGACCATAGATTAATACCGGAACTTCCATTTGCCAGGAGAAATTGAAACGGATCCTCGTGGTTGAGGCCAGACGGAACTGGTATATTATTACCATACAGCTCATCGAGGCCAGTCGTTTCGGAGGGGTGCGAGGGGTGCGGCTCGTTCCTGGGGCGTCTGAGTCTATCTCCGAGCCAGCCTGTGTTTCGGGGATAATGCAAACTTCTTCCCGACTTCGGATAAGGCAGAAGACATTGCAACGTACAGCAGCGACAGCGAAGATCGCATGGGCGACTTGTAGTAGCAGCAAAGCAGCAGCAAGCAAAGCATGGAGAGAGATCTGGCAGGTTCAATAGAGCGGCGTATTAGGAGACTCTGATTGGTTGGCTGTAGAGTGGCAAGGGGCGTTATGTAGGAATGCAGCATAAGTGCTCAAGTTGACTGCCTGAACTAGCTCGCAGGCTTCGCCCCATATCTACACATCTAAGTTGTTCGTGCCCCACCACTTTTATATAACAATGCCACGGCTATCATCTGCCTCAAACAGTCCTGATGCTCTTCTAGGTCATCACACATCCTGTCGTGTTCACAGCTACAGTTGGGCATTAGTTATCAAGTTACTCTCAGACTGGAAGAGGACATTCAGTGTTTTCCCAACCGAAATCCTTCTCCTGTTGGATCGGTTGAGTAAACCTCTCGGTCCAGACGAACATGACTGCATACCGATCATACTGAACATGACAGGACGTATCTGTTGACTGTGGATCACACGATGGCATGGCATCCAACTCTGTAGTTTGTGGCCTTTCATCTAAATTCAAGTGGGTCTAAATCAACCAAGTAGGGGAGAAGTTCATCTCGAGGAGACTCAATGAACTCGTCTAATTTCTCTCCAGCTCCCTTTAATCCCATACTGCTGTCAAGGAAATCCCATTAGCAACGTTTCAACATGGCGGACAAACGACTCTCCGCACCAGCTGCCCTTCTTCCTTTGTTCCGATATGGATGGACTGACGGGAGGAATTAAGCGGGAAGCAATTACCCTTCTTCCACATGTTCACGCCTGCTCTCATACGATCACACATGAGAACGCTGGTGCCCACCAGGGTTGGGGGGGTTACTTTGTGAATGTAATCAGTTACTGATTACTGATTACACGGCTCTGAAAGTAATCCGAATACAGTTACGTGTTTAAAAAAGTAATCAGATTACTTTTGGATGACTTTCTTTTTCCTTCACAGATGGGTGTTCTGGTGAACAGGAGACACAAAAAGCAAACTGAACGTGTTTACTGTTGTAATGGCGTATCAAGAGCACACTGAAACATCACATCTGAAACGATGCAACAACATAATACACTTGTTGGGGATGCAGCTTGGGATGTGAGGAGAGGGACACGGCTTAGAACGGGCGTGTCGCTTTCTGTCCGGCCAGTGTCGGCAGGACATGAATTAAAATGTCGAACTCGGACTTCATTTTCAGGACATGTCGGCCAGGGGTGTAGAGCTATAGTTTAAGCACCGGATCGGTAAAACAGGAGTGTGTGCACCAGTCTGCCTTGATCTATGAATTCATGTCTGACTCTCACAGTATCTGCTGCAACACCTCCTTCACTTCATGACCTCTCTGCAGCCCAGGAGGCAGCGGGGGGGTTAGCTCCGCCTCCGAGGAGACGAGCCTTTCACGCCTCACTGCGTTTACCTTCAGAATCATTAGGAAGGCTGAAGAGCGGTGTGGCTGATGTGTTTAACCACACACACACACGCGATTTAAAGGCAGACTTGTGTTCCTCCATGTTTCGTTGTTATCGTTCCACTGAGCGAGCGGACCCACCCCCTTGTTGGTCCATCTGCGCGGTGACAGGTTTTGTGCGCTGTGATGAATCGGCTGTACCTACTATGAATATTACATGTTGAGAGGAAATCTTTCCACCAATAATTCCAATAAGTAATCCAACATGTATTCACTTCAGGTTTACGAAAGTAACTGTAATCAGATTACTCGTTTTTCAAATGTAACGCGAGCTGAATACAGTTACTTGATTTTTGTATTCTGATTACGTAAAGCCGTCACATGTATCCCGTTACAACCCAACCCTGCCCACACACATAACAATCACACTTTAGAGCAGATACAGTACGTACATGCCAGCAGGCACATGTGGAGACTAAGGAAAGCTGGCAGCCCTTCCATTCTCACACCGCTGACACTCATCTTAACCCGACATGCATGCACTAACAAACACGAAGGTGTACCTGGCAGTAAAGCAGTGCAGCATCTATTTTCTCCACATGACCAATTATTTTTTCATTAAAGATTATCCTCAAGCTACTGCGGCAGCCAGGAGCTGGATTTCAGACACACACACACACACACACACACACACACACACACACACACACACACACACACACACACACACACACACACACACACACACACACACACACACACACACACACACACACACACACACACACACACACACACACACGTATATCACTTCAGGGGACATTGACTTACATGGAGACTTTCCTGGAGACTTATCCTAACCTTAACCAAGTCTTCACCCTAAAATTAATGATCCCTTATGGGGACCTCCATTTTGTCCCCATAAGGGAGGGGAGTCCCCACACGTGACTATGTAAACAGATGTAGGTCCCCACAAGTATAGTAATGCTAGTCCACACACACACACACACACACACACACACACACACACACACACACACACACACACACACACACACACACACACACACACACACACACACACACACACACACACACACACACACACACACACACACACACACACACACACACACACTTACTTGTAGTCTGATTAGTTTCCGTAACATGTGTGTGTGTCTCATTGACAGACTGAATGGAGAGACACTTTCATGGCCTCCTACCACGGCTCTCTTTCACGGCAGAGGCATCGATAGACTTCACCTGGAGAGCGTGCTCTCCATACATATACATACTATACTGGACAGCCCATAACAACCAGGGCTCAGACTCCTGAGAGCTAGTGAGATGGTGGCCTTTCCAAACAGCAGTGTTACTTATCAGGTGAATAGAATCAGCATCAATGTGCAGTGTTGTGAGGTGGTGTACGATATTCACACATAATGTTCATTGCAAAGTTTTAAAAGTGCAAAAAATGCTAATTGACGGCATTACATTACATGTTTAGGTAACGCTTTACATTAAGGTACACACATTCACCATCAACTAGTTGTTCATTAACATATTGGAGTCAAACTGCTATCTTATTGGTTATGAACAAGACTTCAAACTACTTGTGTCAAAATAGCTCAAAATGTGGTTTTTCTAACTCAGAATATGTTCCCTGTTTTAAAGTGAAGTCTTGTTACATAAGAATAGACCATTTGTTATTATGAGAGAATGCCTTGTTAAGACCCTCAGTCATGTACAGCAACTTCCTTACTTACAATACATAAGCACTAATTAGAGGGTTATTGAGGACAAACTCTTAATTAATGGCTTGTAGAATATGGCATTAAAAAGTGTTGTCATGACGAATAAAGAGCCAATATACTGCTAACATGCATGTTAATTAACAACTAGTTGATGGTGAATGTGTGTCCATCCTTCCATCCATCTTCTCCGCTTATCCGTGGTCGGGTCTCGGGGGTAGCAGTTCCAGCAGAGAGCCCCAAACGTCCCTTTCCCCTCATCAACCAGCTCTGACTGGGGGATCCCAAGGCGCTCCCAGCCAGCGAAGAGAT
Source organism: Pseudochaenichthys georgianus (assembly GCF_902827115.2). NCBI lineage: Eukaryota > Metazoa > Chordata > Actinopteri > Perciformes > Channichthyidae > Pseudochaenichthys > Pseudochaenichthys georgianus. The sequence goes on from NC_047503.1 coordinate 47,378,181, forward strand.
ATAATCCCTCCACCTGGTCCTAGGTCTACCCCTTGGTCTCCTCCCAGCTGGACGTGCCTGGAACACCTCCCTAGGGAGGCGCCCAGGTGGCATCCTAACTAGGTGCCCGAACCACCTCAACTGGCTCCTTTCGACGCGAAGGAGGAGGTGAATGTGTGTACCTTAAAATAAAGTGTTACCCATTTTTAAAATAACAATCCAAAGCAATTTACACAGACGTATAGTCCTTTCCGATGGGCGTCGTGTCAGCTTATGAATACAGGGTATTTTTTACATTATGTTGTAGAATTATGAACTACTTTATAATCAGTCAACTTTTATTGTAGAACGTGTGAACAATGCCAGCTTGTGTTGGGAAGAAAGGACGCAAATAAAGAATAACTAAATGCTAGCATAGGAAGGTTTAGTCTTACTCTGTAGTTTATGACATGAATGTCAAGATTATTGTATGTGCATCAAATTGGAAAGTTCAACGGCCTTTTGTAATGATGCTTTACTGTAGGGGTGAGTAAAGGTCAGACCATGAGATAATGAGGGACTACTTTCTCTCAGGGATGTACACTTTACTTCAGGGGGCCGACAAAGGCCAACCAATGATGAAGTAATTAGTTATGAATGAGTTGATAGTTAATCAGGAGAAGCTCAGAGATTTATAAATACAGGATATCCCAGTCCGTTCTGTAGCGTCTCATCAGGCCTTAATTCTGAGTTATTCAGGAACAACTTATTAATAATGTATTTAATTATGTGTTGTATTGCAAAGTGTTACCTGTATTAATAATAAGTTACCGACTCACTATCAGTGGGGACAGACTAGGAATGTGTGCTCTCCTTCTGTATCTCTGTTGAGAACTAAACAAACAAAATAATTGAATGAACGGCAAATATCGATGCATGATCTCTCTTGTAGGAAATCACAAAGCCCACTTAAATACATATTTTAATATATATATAATAGTATATAATGTTATTGTTGTGATTTAAAAACCACGCTTCTTTTGTAGATTCCTGTTTCATTGTGAAACGTTATATATGAATACACATGACTTCAACACAATGGAAACAGTATCTTATTCATTATGTTGTGAAATGTAAAATATATTGGACGTGTGTACAGTGCTTAGGGAAACACAAGAGACAAATACATTGTAATAAAAGGACCAAAAAAAGTCCGACCATAACAAATATTAAAGTGCACCTATCATGTTATTTGTAGGCAATAGCATAGGTCTCAAATATATATTAAACATGTCTATGAAGTGTTTTGCTCCAAACACCAAACAGATCATTCTAGCCGTGCCTCAAATCCCTCTATTTCACTTCCTGTTTCTAAAGTGCTGATTTGGGTAAAAAGCTTTACAAAAAAAAAAGTTGATTCAAATAAAAACGGAGGGGCTGAGCTCATGCGGGACCCGGCAGCTACTGTCTAAACCAGTGGTTCTCAAATGGGGGTACGCGGACCCCTAGGGGTACGTTGGAGTACTGCAGGGGGTACGTTTTTTTTTTAGTTTACAGTAATTCTGGATAATAAAATAAACGGGCGCTCTCTTTTCCTCTCTCTCTCCTGACAGCCCGTCGAACCTGTATTGAGTGACCCGACAGTAAAGAATGAATATATGTATAACTAGTTTAGCTAGTTCCAGAGTAGATAAGCTAGCTAAGTGTGTT
>NC_047503.1:47379971-47404971 GCF_902827115.2 Pseudochaenichthys georgianus
AGTGTGTTAGGTGTAATTCTTGCTCGGCTCAACGGTCCGTCACAGCGGCGGAGCTGTGATCCGGAAGAGCTGCGTGTTCTCCGTCAGCAGCAGCTGATCAGATCTCTCGCGTTTATGTCCAAATCTATCAGATCTAGCTAGTTCTAGATAATGATATGACTGCCTGCTTATCAAAGGACCTAAACAATAAGCGTTGCTTGGCAACGGCGTGTGGCCGCAAAGTATAGCGCAGCATTATGCATATGTTTATATGAGGGGTCAAAATCCCATGCTCATATTTTTCTCTCTTCATCCCCCACGCCCCAAATAAATAAATATACCAATTTTAGGAAAAGTAACAAAGTTTGAGTAGTGTGGGTTTTATGAACAGAGTTACACATATTTTAAAACGCGAAGTGTAATAACTGCAGTTTGCCTCCCTGTCAGAATGACAAAGCTCCTCAGTGAAGCTCGAGCCCATGTTTCACTACATTGTACAACTTATTAAAAAGATCAGTTCAATGCAGCTAATGTCGTCTTGGTGTTATCGCATGATGTTAAAATTGGTTTGCCATGAATTTAGTGATGGATTGTAAACATTTGAAATGTAGCATTTAAGTGTTTCTCAGTTACTGTTGTTGTTTTAATAAATCAGACACCAATGGTGCAGCGCCGTACTGTCCCTCTTTATGTAGGCATTTTTTGCGCTGATCAGGGGTACTTGGCTGAATTCTTTTTTCAAAGGGGGAACATTATTGAAAAAGTTTTAGAACCACTGTCTAAACTAAATGCTGCCGTGATGAAACTCCATATCATGGATCATCAAGGATCTGAAACAGTCTGGAGCTCAAAGGCTTTCTCTCTTGCCGGTTACACCACAAGGTGAGTTCCTTTCTACTTCCTGCTTCTTCACACACATGCTCTCCAGCACAGGTTAGCTCTAAGTGTTAGCCATGCTAATGTAAACACCGACCATATTACGTCCAAAACAGTCGGGCATTGTTTCTGATAGCAACGTTTCTGATCGGGCCGTGGGTCCACATTTCAGATGTTACGTCATATCGGACGCAAATCTGGATCAGCTCCGTTGGTCCCCGTTTTTAGAGATTTGGGTACGGAGGAAAAGAGAGAGGGTTTTATTTTCTGATGCTGCGTGAGTTCCCTGACTCACCGGGACACATGTTGATGTAGAAAAGACATCAACAAGTGCATTTTGCACGATAGGTCCCCTTTAAAAAGATACGGAATAGCTTTAAATAAATAGTACCAAAAAAATCAGTACAGTGAAATATGACAAAATACTAGGAATTGAGATTGGAGAGCTGTACAGATTTAAAAAAAGAGGAAGCAAACATATACAGTTATATGCTGGGTTTCCACTATTAATACACGATTTGCATGAATGTAATGCATAGTGTTAATGCGGGGGTACGAGTTAGGGTCAGTGGGGGTCGTTCATTTGAATAGGTTAATTTGTCGGTGATAATGCGATATCAGTCACAATGATCCCAACTAGTTATTTCTCCCAATGGTACAGCCCTAACTGTTGAACTGATTCTTTAATGTTTAAAGTGTTTGAATGAAAAATCCCCTTCAGATTCTTTAAAGTGTTCTTTACTCGGAAGCAGCAGAGCCGTCACACTCGCTGCTTCTTTGTGAGGAAGCACTTGATTTTCTTCAAAGCCGCTTCTGCAACACTGATGCAATCCTGTGATATTATATTTTGAAAATAAAAAACGATCTGTTCTTCCTCTCTCCGTCACGCTGCTGCCTTGGGAAGCCTTTCTACACTGAGCAAAAATATAAACGCAACACTTTTGTTTTTGGTCCCATTTCTCATGAGATGAACTCAAAGATCTAAAACATGTTCTATAAACACAAAATAACCATTTCTCTCAAATATTGTTCACAAATCTGAAAGAATGTGTGATGGTGAGCACTTCTCCTTTGCCGAGATAATCCATCCCACCTCACAGGTGTGGCATATCAAGGTGCTGATTAGACAGCATGGTTATTGCACAGGTGTGCCTTAGGCTGGCCACAATAGAAGGCCACTCTAAAATGTTCAGTTTTATCACACAGCACAATGCCACAGATGTCGCAAGTTTTGAGGGAGCGTGCAATTGGCATGCTGACAGCAGGAATGTCCACCAGAGCTGTTGCCCGTGAATTGAATGTTAATTTCTCTACCATAAACCGTCTCCAAAGGCGTTTCAGAGGATTTGGCAGTACATCCAACCGGCCTCACAACCGCAGACCACGTGTGACCACACCAGCCCAGGACCTCCACGTCCAGCATGTTCACCTCCAAGGTCGTCTGAGACCAGCCACTCGGACAGCTGCTGCAACAATCGGTTTGCATGACCAAAGAATTTCTGCAAATACATTTTTAAAGCAACCCCCCAACCCTGACTGATAGAGAGGCTGACGAGACAAAGGAAACAAGAAGCCACAGAAAGTAGAAGGACATTACGGAAAGAGGTATTTATGTAAGGGTATGTCACAGTCGATCTGTGGCAGGGTCATGGCTGTGAACATGGTGGGCGTTCAGCGGAAACGAGGAGAAACGAGGAGAAAAGACGCTTCTTCATTTGAGAATCCATCATTCTGACGCAAATCCAAACCCAATCGTAAGAGCACGAGCTCAGCGTGTGTCTCATCTGCAGTTTGAATAATGCAGCACTCAGAATGACGCATGGTTCGAGGCTCCAACATGAAGCACACACACACACAAAATACTGATTTCATTTTAATGCTTTATTTCAACCCCATTAATTCTCTATTACATGGACAGTGTGTCTCATTCTGTCACACACACACACACGCGCGCACACACACGCACACGCGCGCGCACACACCACCGTATTTAATTTGGTATCTGTTGTTCTCACATTTGAATACTTTATTTGGTTCCACAAATTATATTACACAGACAGGGAATCAAACATATCGGGGCTAAGCAGCACAGAACACTTAGGGGAACCACAGCACCTCCTTCTCCTTAGGGGAACACATAGCACCTCCTTCTCCTTAGGGGAACACACATCACCTCCTTCTCCTTAGGGGAACACATGGCACCTCCTTCTCCTTAGGGGAACACATAGCACCTCCTTCTCCTTAGGGGAACACATAGCACCTCCTTCTCCTTAGGGGAACACATAGCACCTCCTTCTCCTTAGGGGAACACATAGCACCTCCTTCTCCTTAGGGGAACACACAGCACCTCCTTCTCCTTAGGGGAACACACGCACCTCCTTCTCCTTAGGGGAACACATAGCACCTCCTTCTCCTTAGGGGAACACACATCACCTCCTTCTCCTTAGGGGAACACATGGCACCTCCTTCTCCTTAGGGGAACACATAGCACCTCCTTCTCCTTAGGGGAACACATAGCACCTCCTTCTCCTTAGGGGAACACACAGCACCTCCTTCTCCTTAGGGGAACACATAGCACCTCCTTCTCCTTAGGGGAACACATAGCACCTCCTTCTCCTTAGGGGAACACATAGCACCTCCTTCTCCTTAGGGGAACACATAGCACCTCCTTCTCCTTAGGGGAACACATAGCACCTCCTTCTCCTTAGGGGAACACACAGCACCTCCTTCTCCTTAGGGGAACACACAGCACCTCCTTCTCCTTAGGGGAACACACAGCACCTCCTTCTCCTTAGGGGAACACATAGCACCACCTTCTCCTTAGGGGAACACACAGCACCTCCTTCTCCTTAGGGGAACACACAGCACCTCCTTCTCCTTAGGGGAACACATAGCACCTCCTTCTCCTTAGGGGAACACATAGCACCTCCTTAGGGGAACACATAGCACCTCCTTCTCCTTAGGGGAACACATAGCACCTCCTTCTCCTTAGGGGAACACATAGCACCTCCTTCTCCTTAGGGGAACACATAGCACCTCCTTCTCCTTAGGGGAACACACAGCACCTCCTTCTCCTTAGGGGAACACATAGCACCTCCTTCTCCTTAGGGGAACACACAGCACCTCCTTCTCCTTAGGGGAACACACAGCACCTCCTTCTCCTTAGGGGAACACACAGCACCTCCTTCTCCTTAGGGGAACACATAGCACCACCTTCTCCTTAGGGGAACACATAGCACCACCTTCTCCTTAGGGGAACACACAGCACCTCCTTCTCCTTAGGGGAACACACAGCACCTCCTTCTCCTTAGGGGAACACACGCACCTCCTTCTCCTTAGGGGAACACACAGCACCTCCTTCTCCTTAGGGGAACACATAGCACCCTTCTCCTTAGGGGAACACAAGCACCTCCTTCTCCTTAGGGGAACACACAGCACCTCCTTCTCCTTAGGGGAACACATAGCACCACCTTCTCCTTAGGGGAACACATAGCACCTCCTTCTCCTTAGGGCAGGGGTGGCCAACCCGCGGCTCTCGAGCTGCATGCGGCTCTTTGCCTAGTTTCATGCGGCTCTTCAGTTCATATCGAATTGTGTGAGTTGGGGAGAGACACTGACTCCTGACAAGTGTTGCACGGTGTACCGATACTTGAAAGGTACCGCGATACCCGGCCGTTAAAACGTTACGATTCCTCCTCCTTCATTAGTTCGGTACTTTAAGAATGACGGGGAAAAGTACTCCGGTGAGAAAGCGCCGTTTTAATAAGAGCCGTGTGTGTTGTTCAGCGTCTGCTTCCCACTCCCTGCACTGCAGCCGTGCCTGCAGTCCCCCTCTCTCAAGCACGCTCTAAGTCCCTCCCCTCTCTCGTGCACGCGCTCGCTGCCAGAGCATGTGAGAAAACAAGAAGCATGGCTGCAAGTGGGAGTGCAACTGCCGCTGCGCCTCGGCTTGTTGACAAAAAGATGCCAGAAGCTACATTTTGATGTATTTTAGCGATATCTCTGACAGTGAGGCAAGCCTACGGACACCACGAGGCCTGTCTGTAAGACATGTATTAATTTTTATTTAATACGAATTATTCATTTATTTATTTATTGTTCTCATTGTTTAAAAGTTTGTGTTATGGTTATGTGTGAAATAAAGCACAATAATTACATTAAGACTGTTTCCCTTTTTTTAAGAAAATATCGAAAAGAATCGGAATCGAATTCTTGACTTGGTATTGAAACCAAAATGTTGGTATTGTGTGACCACCTATTTAACCACTGGTACATAATTCAATCATGGAACTACAGGTTGGGGGTATTGTTCCGCACGGACACTAATGCCTACTGTACCTCCGGGGCATATACTGTGTCCTCCTTCCTTTATCTCTCTCTTGTCTATTCGGACTGCAAGCCAGCAACATGTCCTTTTCTGCTTCTCATTAAAGTTCCCTTTTGCACCTTCGATGCACCGCCTCTGACTCCATATCTCTCGGCACTACACTGGTGACCCTGACAAGTCTCGAGAAGTTTCCGAGATTGGACCGAACATGGCTAGAGAGGCCGTTTTTCGCAAACTGCCGGAGAATTTTGGAGACGTCCGTGGCTGCCACGTGCACACGGACTGAGGCTCGGTGCGCCCCTCACGGAATGGCTGAGGACGTTGCTCGCCATTCCCCTATCGTCTCGGCACTGGAAGACAGCAAGACTTCCGACTACAAGGAGACGATGCACGACCTGCTAGGTACGGAAGACCCCGACTTCTACTTCATGGAACTGTTTCTTCGGGACATGCGGCTGCGTGTCCAGGCTGCGCTAGCTAACACGGCTCGTGTTGAGCCCTGTGCTTTAGCCGAAGAAGCTGACCGTTTCTTCCTGGCCGCCCGGCAATTTACCCCTGAGGTGCTGGCCACTGCGCGCAGCGGCACCTTCCCTGGTGGGGGCACGCCGCCTAGCAGAGGCTCTGGGGCTGACGACATCGACTAACGGCTTCCGGCTAGCGGCCGTCGACACCAGCTAACGCTACAGCTAACGGCTAGCAGCTACCGACGGCTACCAACGACAGCTAACAGCGGCTAACAGCTAACGACAACTAGCAGCTACCGACGGCTAACAACGACAGCTAACAACGGCTAACAGCTAACGACAACTAGCAGTGGCAGCTAACGGCTAGCAACAACGGCTAACTACGGCTAGCAGCTAACGGATAACAACGATGACTGACGGCTAACAGCAGCAGCTAACGGCTAGCAACTAACGACTTGTTGACATCTGACTGTTCGGTGCCGGAGAGGAGGTTCGACCAGCCGGTTGACCTCATGTGGACACTCATCTTTTTCACCACCTCGACGGCAGTTCCAGACGCCACTCACGTTTATCGACGCCTGGGTGGCGCACTCCTGGACCCCTCTCGCCTCGACAGTTCCGGACGTCGCCCATGCTCCATCGGCCCATGGGTGGCGCGCTACGGGACCCTGTCTGGCCTCTCCTGCCTTCCGGGGATATCCAGACGCCACTCACGTTCATCGACGCCTGGGTGGCGCACTCCTGGACCCCCTCTCGCCTCGACAGTTCCGGACGTCGCCCATGCTCCATCGGCCCATGGGTGGCGCGCTCCGGGACCCTGTCTGGCCTCTCCTGCTTCCCGGTGATGCCTCAGCACCTGCTGAGGACTTCATGCCCGCCGCCGCGGCACGTCTGCCTGCGGCCGGGTTGCTCTCCTGCTTCCCGGAGATACCTCGACACCTGCCGAGGACTTCGTGCCCGCCGCCGTTGCACGTCTGCCTGCGGCCGGGTTGCGCTCCTTCCTCCCAGGGGGACTGCTCCTCTCTTCCGGGGATACCTCGACGCCTGCCGAGGACTTCATGCCCGCCGCCGTTGTGCGTCTGCCTGCGGCCGGGTTGCCCTCTTTCCTGCTGGGTTCTCCGCAACACCTAGTGCGGCCCCCTTACGACGGCCCGCCCCCGGTGTGGGTGCCCTCGCCCTCGTTAGGGCCCCTGCCATCTCCTGCGGCCCCCTTTCGTGGCCCGTTCCATGGCCCGGTCCTCACCTGCGGCCCCACCCTCCTCGGCCCTTGTGGTGCTTCCTCCACGGACGTGGGGATATATTTTTTTTAGGGCCGGACTTTAACGCGTTAATTAAGATTCATTAATTACACAAAAATTAACGCGTTAAAACAATTAAGGCATTTTAATCGCACTTATTTTTGCACAGCGGAACGTTTCTCACTGGATGAGTTTCAGGCGTACCGATTATACTGGAGCACCAACTAACGTTCATGACTTCAGCGGGACTTCAAACAACAACAAACCACGGTGAACAATAGTCAAACATGAACGAACAAGCTGATGAGACCGCTTTGGTCGGCCGCGTGGATGGGACATTTTGTTTTAAAAAACGGACGGATGGAAGCGTCGATAAGAGCACGGTTGTGTGCAAATTATGCAAAAAAGAATTAGCACATCAAGCCTAAAGTATCACCTAAATGCAAAGCATGTAGCAGCTAGCGTGGACGTTAGCCCGACTCCGAGTGCAAGGAACCACACCCTGACCCAACCCACACTCAGCCAGATGACTGGTTTCAGGGCCAGGATAAGTAAGTCCACGTCTGAGAAAATAACCAACTCCTAGCTCACTAATACAGGGCTCGACATTAAGGACTGCCCGATGGCCCGGGGCCATCTAGTATTTAGCTCGGGCAATGAAGCCTCACCTGCTGGTTGCCCGATCGGGCAACCTATTATGCCAGTATCATGCAGCTCGCGGATCCAGTAATGAGTGACCCGACAGTAAAACTAAACATATCTACAGTATAACTAGTTTAGGTAGTTTGAGAGGTAATTAAAATAGCTACGTGTGATATTCTAACCTGAAGTGTGTGTTACTTTTGTTCCGCTCACCGCTGCAGCTGATCTCTCTCTCCCGTCAGATTAGACTTCACTCGCGTTTATGTCCATATCGATCAGATCCAGCTAGTTCTAGCTAATGATAGACTACCTGCTTATTAAAAGACAACTACACAATAAGTGTCGCTATGCAACTGGATGAGGCCACAAAGTATAGCACAGTTATGCATTTGTTTACATGCCCACCGGAACCCCGAGGCATTACCAACAGATCAACGCACAATCAACCCACACAGGACATCTCTCTCTCCACATTAAGTGTTAGACATTAGAGTTGACTATTCTTGTCTGTCACATACTCTTCTTGTCTGTCACATAAGTGGCGCAACTGAAGCGGTATTGCTCTAAAGGGAAATGATTTTGAACGAAGATATTTAGATTTGCCGGCTAACGGGAACTCTGACGTGTGCTTGGCGGATGCGCTCGGCTCCTCTCGACTGCTGCTCGGGTCTGCTCGGTCAGCTTCCGGATGAGGAGGCATTCGTTCGACCAATTTACAGTAGTTAACATTACAAACATTTTTAACAGGGGCCATAATAGTGTAAATAATGTTTGTTTTGGCAGTTATAACTGAATGTAATGTTTTCTACTTTTTTCCATCTGGGAAGGCATTTGCCTTCATCAGATGGAAAGTGTGTTGACCAACAACTTAAGTGTTTCTTATAGCTATGCAGGAAGCGAGCAAACACAAACAAGAACAAACAAACAAGTGAAATGAAGAATACAATTGAAATTGTACAATATAATATTGTGGTGGTTCATCTTATAATTCAGTCTAGAGAATGCACCAGACAGCATCTAAGACCTGCACAAATTAAAAATGTCTAGGGGGAGGCCCCCCAAACCCTTCGTGCCATTTCGTCCGCATGCATTTTTCAGGGCAATCTCTATTCGGCTCAGGGCCATCTGTAAATTAGCTTAGATGGCCCTGTGCTTAAAAATGCGATTTTAAAAAATGCGATTAAAAATGCGATTAATTTCGATTAATTAATTACAAAGCCTCTAATTAATTAGATTAATTTTTTTAATGGAGTCCCGGCTCTAATTTGTTTACCATGTTTGAATTCTGGGGGGGCTTGTGTGGTGACCACCTATTTAACCACTGGTACATAATTCAATCATGGAACTACAGGTTGGGGGTATTGTTCCGCACGGACACTAATGCCTACTGTACCTCCGGGGCATATACTGTGTCCCTCCTTCCTTTATCTCTCTCTTGTCTATTCGGACTGCAAGCCAGCAACATGTCCTTTTCTGCTCCTCATTAAAGTTCCCTTTTGCACCTTCGATGCACCGCCTCTGACTCCATATCTCTCGGCACTACAGTATCGTGATAACACTAGCTACTCCTGACAGTTACCTGATATTTAGTAGGTCTGTTAAGTATTGAATGCTGATAATTCTGACGTAATTTGACCGGTCAAAGTTGTTTGGGCTTGGATAAAATCGCTCCGTTACTTTTGTCCCGTGTTACTTTCGTCCCGGCTCTCCCTACGTGTGTATGTGTGGTGTCAGGTGTCAGTATGAGAGGATGACAGCGCGTCTAATTTTGATGTGGCCCAAGAGCCAATCACAATAATACCTGCGATGCAGTGAACCAATCACCTTTGAGGGGGGGAAAACCTATCGTTGATTAAACGCCCCCCCCCCTGAAATTCAAGGAGTTTAAAAAAAAAAAATATATATATAGCACCAAATTGCAAATAATCTATAACTACAGTCACTTTTCACATTGAACATGTGCTCTATTATTAAATAAATTATCGCTTTCATCTTAAATTGTGGGTTTAGTGTTTTTGACCCTAAGAAACACTGATGCATTAATCAATAACAATAATCCACAGCTCCTCTCTGCTCCAGAGGATTTAAAAAATATATATCCCAATGCCACAAAAATGCATCAGTGACGTGGTTGAAATCTTGTCTCCAGAAAACAAAAAACTGAAACAAGCGGTATCAGTGACTGTGTGTTTGATGTGGCTCTTTGCAGTAACAGAGAAACAATGTGGCTCTTAACCTCTGACTGGTTGGCCACCCCTGCCTTAGGGGAACACACAGCACCTCCTTCTCCTTAGGGGAACACACAGCACCTCCTTCTCCTTAGGGGAACACACAGCACCTCCTTCTCCTTAGGGGAACACACAGCACCTCCTTCTCCTTAGGGGAACACAGCACCTCCTTCTCCTTAGGGGAACACACAGCACCTCCTTCTCCTTAGGGGAACACACAGCACCACCTTCTCCTTAGGGGAACACACAGCACCACCTTTCTCCTTAGGGGAACACACAGCACCTCCTTCACCTCCATGGGATTCTAGGCGTTGTTGTGAATCCTGATGGTTTACACAGGATGGAGTGTGCATGTGAGTGGTCCCAGGTGGACAATACCTGCAGTCTTGCTTTGATGGTAAATGTCAGAACATCCTCACCGACAGCGGGTTCTTAAACACTGAGTGTGAGACTGAGTGGTCAGCAAACCCCAAACAGGCTAGCTTTCCCTGCAGTCTGAGTCCAGTGCGGCCTGACCTCAGACTGCTTCGTGCTGAGCAGAACCCTCCCTGCAGAGTCTCTGAGCAGTTCTAGTCTCTTCCTGAGGTGTTGTGATGTCGGCCTTCACAACCACACGGGGGTCAGTGATCAGTTCATCAGAGACTTCAGTCTGTGTGTTGAGGTCGTGTCCATTTCAGCTGGACTCCAGTCCGATTGCAGAGGTCATTGAGATCTGGCCAGTCAGACCAGACCCCGAAGCCCCTGGCCTGAGAGTCCAGTTTCCCAGAGCCTTTAGTTTCCCAGAGTCTTTCCTCCTGAAGCCGAGGAAGTGGTTCTGGTCTGCGCTGGCCAGGGGGATCCAGCAGGAGAGAGGCTCTGGCTATTTCTCTTACGGTGACATCGTCATTGTAAGCATGTGGATCAGGTGGGCTAGCCTGGTGGCTATGTAGGTCCATTGGACATTGGGGACTCCCAGCCCCCCCTCTCCACATGGGGGAAAGATGATGCCCCATGTGGAGTGTGTGTTGAGGCCCACCCACTTTCTGACCAGCTGGACAGTTTTGTTTGTCATGTCTCTCAGTGCCTTGAGAGGGATGTGTCCATCGGCAAGCCACCTCTCTCACAGCCTGGAACTTCATGAGGACGGGGAGGGGGACAAGTCAATCAGGTGGAGACGATGGAGAAACTCTGTAGCGAGCTCCTCGACCTGCTCCCCCCACTCGCCAGCGATGTTAAACCTGTGGCCAAGGTATGGGTAGGTCTCATCACGGGAATACACCTTAATGGGTCGGCCCCTTACAAGAAAGGAGGGGGGCTTGTCGTTCTTGGCCTTATCCAGCGGTGACATCCTCTTGTCGTGATGACACCTGCACGTCGTCAGCATATCCCTGAACAGGATTTGGGGATTTGACATGCAGCGGAGCGCACTGGGTAAATCCAACTTCATCCATTGGTTGAGTGCTAGGATGAAGTGCACGGCACTCCAGGGACAGCCAGCTTTTATTCCCACCTTCAGTGCAATCGGCCCTGTGAGCGGCTGCCCACAGACAGCCTGGAGGAATGAACCTTGGTACACATTGGATACAATATTCACAACAGGCTGAGGGCCGGTGTATTTCCCTCTAATGCTTGGAGCATCACCTCATGGGAGAGCGAACCAAACGTGTCTCTAAAGTCCAAAAACACTGTCGAATTTAGATGATCCATGTTTGAAATCATCTATTTCCGGTTTTAAGCAAAACATATATTCGTTCATTCCCTGTTCTGTGATATATGCTTCTGATGGGGGGAAGAATCCCTGTGTCCACCAGATGCGGGTGAGGAGGCACTTCATAAAGACTTTGTGGGCAATAGTGAAATGTCCCGCCAAGTGGAAGGATCATCTGGGACATTTTCCTTTTTGGTATCCTGTGAATGAGGGCCCCCTCTCCACGAAGCAGGCACCTTCTCATTGATCAGGCAGGCATTGAAGATGTGTGTGGTGTGTGTGTGTGTGGTGTGTGTGTGTGTGGGTGTGTGTGTGTGTGTGTGTGTGTGTGTGTGTGTGTGTGTGTGTGTGTGTGTGTGTGTGTGGTGTGTGTGTGTGTGTGTGTGTGTGTGTGTTGTGTGTGTGTGTGTGTGTGTGTGTGTGTGTGTGTGTGTGTGTGTGTGTGTGTGTGTGTGTTGACGTGGGCCTGGTCGATCTCAGCGTCTCATAGATGACCCCATCAGATCCACGAGCCTTGTTATTCGGAAGAGAAGCCAGATCTGCATCCACCTCCTCTGGTGGAAAATCCTGGGTGTCTGGGAAATAGCCTGGCTCTATTCTGTCAATGAAATTGTCCAAAGGGGGCGTGGCCAGGGGAGTAGCCCTCGGCACAGTTTGACATTTGGCTTTATAGTAGTCGTACACATTGGCTGTTTCACTAACAGTGGGCGGGGCTTCCGTAAAACAGCTGTTATTTAAAATGATATCGATTGCCTTTGATTTGCGGTGTTGCCAGAGATATGCCAGCTTGTTCCTGGAGACTTTCCTTTGCTGCCGTTGTGTCCCGGCGGCCCGCAGCGCTGCTGTATTCTCTCACGGAGGAAGCGAAGCTGCATTTCTATCCAAGGTGTCAGCGAGTCAGCTGTAAGGTCCACCGGACGGTCAGCAGAAACAGGGAATTTCTTCAGGATTCTGGCGACATATTTCAGAAGCTGGAATCCATAGGGACGCGAGTTTCGTTGCGTCGCGGAGAATATTCCATTCATGAAAAAGCGCTGGTCAGGATTGTCACCAGTCTGCCCCACTTCTCTGCGCCTCCGAGAGGAACAGCAAAGTTAGATCTTACCCTGTGTCCAGTGTCCCCCTGCACGCTCTTTCATCTCTCTGGAAAGTAGTCCACGCACAATCTGACAATAATCGCACATATTGCTCGAAGTCTACACGAACATCTCCGGCCGGTGTTGGGCTTGGGTCGCAGACGGTCAGGCGTTGTTTAAAGGCCAATCTCAGCGTGGAAACGAGACACACTGCGTACCAAAAGCGTCCAGTGCATCCTATATCCCCACTGCAATAACGATGCAGTTACAACGGGTGTCTGTGAGCTTAGATGTTAAAAAGGTGAGCGAGTTCCTCTCACCACTCATGCGTGGCCGCCGTGGCAAGCGCACACACACACACACACACACACACACACACACACACACACACACACACACACACACCTCCCTGGAGTTTCAACGGTGTGAAATCCCTGGCCGAGGTGGGAATTGAATGTTCATTATTCATGAAGAGAGCACTCCCTTAGCACGCGCGCGCACACACACACACACACACACACACACACACACACACACACACACACACACACACACACACACACACACACACACACACACACACACACACACACACACACACACCCCCAGGTGATTGATAACAAGGGAACCCATTCATAATTGATGCAGTATTTGATTACCTGTTCATCCATCAGTGTGTCGTCACAGTGGACACTCGCTATGGTTAGCCATTCCATTATTAGCCAACCAGACCCCCAGTATTCAGTAGATACCCTCACACCCAACACCCCCTCCCCTTTGATGCATGATTACAAACAAGAAAGGGCAGATTGCTGAAGGCTTAGTATTCCCCGAGCAGCCAAAGTGGTCTCATGGGAAGCTGTGAGAAAAGCGCTAAGGACAGGTTGTGGTCATTTAACGCCCCATTCTCATTTCTAATGTAACTCACTAAGAGAGAGAGAGAGAGAGAATATATATATCATCAATAATATGTAGACATTTGAAATGTATGTTAATTATTTTGTATTGTGATGCTTTGGCAACATGGTTTAATTTAACTTTCATGCCAATAAAGCTCCATTGAATTGAATTGAGAGAGAGAGAGAATAATTAGGCCCAATTCCAAACCACGACCTACCCACTCCCCCTCCGTGATGGAGTGAACTCCGTGGCTGAGTGACACTCGCAGCTAAACGAGGCTCTCTCCTTCCAGGTGGAGGGTGTGCGGCAAGCTTTTGGACAAGCTCCCCTCTCTCTGGCAGAAACAGGAAGTGCCAAAACATGAAGTTTATCTGAACTATTAGTAGACGGCTTCACTCCTGACGGACACACGCAGCGTTGAGTCCGTCAGGCAGTGCAGCAGGTGAAGTCCGCCCCGATGCAGACTCGCTGTTTGAGGGCTTGACAACCCACTCCCACTCCACGCTTGTTGGTTCGGATCAGCACTTGGAATTGGGCCTTAGGCGGAATGAGGATGCTTCTGAAAAGAACTAACCAAAGACTTTACCAAGGAGACGAGAAAGTTTGTCAAATTGATCTTATCTAGATAATGAAAAATATACTGCATACTGTTTGATGTTATGAGCAAAAAGCTTGCCTATTAACACGTACTGTAATCTGGAACACCGTTAGCATTAATCATGTTCAAAATTAAATTATAGAATATATTTGATATTTAAACATGTGACGTTATCAAGCCCTCTTATCTTCCTGTACTTATAACAGTAGATTTAAATCAATAATAATGTTCACTTAAATGCTCCTTGAACTCTGATCATTCAGCTTTTTTTCTTATATCTCCAGTCCCACACTCTTCTATATCTTTGGTTTCATTTCCATACGGCAACTTGCCTTGCATTTCAAACGTTCGCGCCCTTGAGCTGAAGAGTCACTAAAGGTCTCTACACAGATATGACTTTATTAGGGGAGGGCTTATCTAGCGTTTAGCCTGTCAGACCGTGCACTGGGCTCATCAGGACAGCGTATATTATATTCCTCATGGTTAAGGTTATCGCCGCTCAGCATCACATCATCATCTTCAGATACTCAAAGGTCTCTTGTCGCTGACTCACCCCCTCGTAACGGGGCGAAAGGATTATGTTAGCTTGGGAATTGATGTGAATGCTATAAGTAGAACAAAATAAATATAACACATTCCTTTTAAGATTAAAAACGGTGAAATGTCTCACGGAGCCTACACACGGCGGCGTGCGTTGCCGCTTGGCGGTGGGCGTGTCTAGAGCTTGGGGAGTCAACGCGAGCAACGCGACCTGCCAATCACATGCATGTCCCGCCCCGGACATACAAAGCAAAGCATTCATGCTACATCCATGCTGGCTAAATATACTGTCTGCTTGCTAGCTGTCCATTCAAACGAAGCACACTGGATATAAACTCCCCAAACAGGCGGAAACCTGCCAGTTCCCCCCACTGTCTCTGCCCCCCCCCCCCATGCCTGGCTCCTCCGGTTTTTATCCCTGTATGTGAAGAGGGACTGGTCATAGAGTACCGGGTGATTCGCTACCGCCACGATCATTTCCTCCTCCTTTTGTTGACATATGGGAAATAACTGCGGTCTGGCTCTCCCAACATACACGCGGTTTGATTGGCTAGTGCTTGTACTGTCAGATTTACATACGAGGGATTCGATTGGCTGACGCCACCGTCGAGGCGGCAAAAGTAGAACATTGCTCTACTTTTGCAGCGAGCACCGCGAGAGAAGCTACGCTTTGCTCCCACAATGCAGTTCGGCGAATCGTGACGTCACCCCATTCAAAGTGAATGGGCAGAAGCGTGTGTAGGGGCCGTCATACAGGAGCAGAAGTCTTGATATTTGACCTGCTCCAACACAATCACTTCGACCACACAAACACATGTTGAGTGTTAGCTGTTGTTAGTGTATTCTAGAGCCCTGAAGGCAGGAGAGACTGAAAAGAGTCAAGGGAAGCTTATAAAAGTGAACAGCATTTAATTACACAAAAGATGCGGTGGTGTACAAAATGAAATGTGCGAGTGGAGGTGCTCTCCTCATCTCCCGGTCAGTCCAGGTCAGCAGGTAGAAGAGGTCAATCCTTGGCTTGCTCTTCCTGTTGTCATCTGAGGTCTTCTCCTATTGGCCGGTGTCGTCGGGGGCGGGCCCAATGCAATTCCTGCCTTTTTCTGTTATAATTACATCATTCTGGTGTCTGGTTATTTAAACATTCCCTAATAAACATTATTCAGCGGCAATACTCCCAGTGTGCTCAGTGTACAACATCACATGTCATTTCACCTTCGATTCACGGTTTGAAAATGCAGCATTTCGCCACATGCTAATGCTAACCGTAAATGAAGAATTTTCAGAATAAAAGTATTAAGTTAATAGTTAGTGAATTTCAGGTTTTTCAGAATAAAACTGATTTGAATTAAATAGTGTATTTAATTCAAATTACGCCATATCAACATTGATTTTTAATTTCTCACACTTTCCAATTATATCCTTTCTGTTTTTGCCCCCCGATTATTCAGCAATATATTTCAAGTAAATATCATAAATATTATGTTTTTCATCCAATTGCCTGAAGTCCTTGTGTTATCAACACACTCGGCCTCCGGACATACACACGTGATGATCACCGCTTGCATTGATTTTGAGTGATTTATTCAACAGTGAAACACCTTTGATGTTTTCGGTCAGAATGGATAGGAAATTAATGGGTATGAGTGTGTTATGTTCATCCTGCAGATGAAAAACATCTCCACACACACACACACACACACACACACACACACACACACACCACACACACACACACACACACACACACACACACACACACACACACACACACACACACACACACCACACACACACACACACACACACACACACACACACACTACTGATTTCATTTCAATGCTTTATTGCAACCCCATTCATTCTCTATTACATGGACATTGTGTCTCATTCTGGCACACACACACACACACACACACACACACACACACACACACACACACACACAAACACACACACCCTCAGTGACGCACATGGCCCTCTTTGTTGAACAATAACACAAAGTGATAAAATGCCAGATTTGGTGAAGCTGCTGTGTTTCAGTGCCGAGACATTACGCTCACAGTGATTTACATTTCCCTTTGGACCCCCCATGTCTCCTCCGCAGGCTGCTGTCCTGCTCTGCAGCAGCACTTCATGTGTTCAGAGGTCAAGGCTGTTTTATTAACCTCACACACTCACTCTCTCTCTCTCTCACACACACACACACACACACACACACACACACACACACACACACACACACACACACACACACACACACACACACACCACACACACACACACACACACACACACACACACACACCCACACACACACACACACACACACACACACACTGATCCCTGAGGGAGGGGCGCCTGAAGGAGAGGCCCCTGAGGGAGAATGTTTATTATTTATTTTTCTCTAAATGTTCATTGAGGAAAACAGTATCAGTGTCTTATTGTATATTCATCACAGTGAATGCAGTGAATGCTGAACTTGATGGGCCCACCGGTGGGTCCGGACCGTATACCGTAGTTGAAAGAACACAATGAAACACTGACTTGCTTGTATCAAATCAATACATCCCATACATCATATATTTGGAGCATAATAACTGACCTTCTCCATGTTTAGTTCTGACTCTGGGGACAGAAAGCAGACCAGAAGACCTGAGAGTTCTGGATGGTTCATCATTTAGAAGTAGATCAGAATTGTATCTACTGCAATATGTTTATTTTTCAGCTAAAGTTATTTTAAGAGGGGCTTTAAAGCTTGATATGTTGGGGCCATACTACCTCTAAACCCCATATATCATATTGGCTATAGGCTAACTCATTCTAAGCCCGTAGCACCGAGGACGAGAATGTTTTTTAGATGAGAAAGTCGTGCACGGGAAAGTTGGTGAGTTAGTGTACAGTGTGTATTTTCTGAGGAAGAACACACACCGCCTGTTGTAGTGCCATTCGTCTCTCGTCATTGTACTTTAACAAGCGTATCAATCAACTGTGAATATTCTGAAAGCCAAGACCTTGTCTTTATGTATAGATAAGATGAAACCCCTGCCGTGTTAATATCAGCCTGTCAGTCATCACTGTATTTCAGAGAAACATAATGATCGCTGTGAACATGTTTATACATCATCTAAATATGGTAATAAGTGTTATATTCTGAAATACAGTCCAAGACTTTGTTCAAAATCAACCAAACCCCAACAGAAGGAGGAGAAGGAACCCTTAATCGGGTTAATATGACATTCTCATTCTGCATTTGACCCATCCTAGTGTTGGGAGCGGTGCCTTGCTCAGGAACACCTCGGGTGGTCTTTCAGGGACTTGAACCGGTGACCTCCAAGTTCCCAAGCCAAGTCCCTACTGATTCGCCACCACTGCCACACACGCTGTTGACATAAAACCGCGATTATCTCGTGACGCGACACCAAAGAAGCGTCTCACATACACGAAGCCTTTGTCTGACAACTAGCAGTCAAACATTGCTTTGCTGGAACGATACATTTGGTATTGCACACATTTGACATGCAGCACGGTTTCCTTCCTCTGCATCGCTGCACTCTGGAGCATTGTTGTAAACCTCTGCTCGTGCACTCGGATCAATGGAAAACTTCAGAGGGGAAACCTCTGAAAGAAATGTACGGCTGAGGTTTAGCATTCTCCCGTCTGCCCGAGGCCTTCACTCCTCTGTCTCCTGCTGTGAGGAGAACTGCAACACAACTTTCCGTACATGCAGAGGACATTAAAGACTGCTTTAAAGTAGAATGGCATCGGACAGATTCTGCTAAGTTAACCCAGAGACGCTCGCAGCCCAATTCAGCTCTGTATAGCTGCCAGAAAGTATATTCAATAGAAGCTTTTCATGACAGTTAGAGACCTCCAAACATCACCTTTATTATATGTATTTGTGAAAAGATCATTGAGAGCTTTGGAAGCACCAGGAAGAACTGTCAGACAAACTAAGTATTTTTTCTTTAGTTTGGTTATATAATCAAATGTTAAGTGATTACAGATTCCAATAATAAGGCTTGCCACAACAACACACCCTATACAGGTTCTTCCTTGCTGATATAACATTACCTCATGGGATCAGGGCTGTTGGTTCGGCAAAAGCATGTCGGGTGGCGAAACTAAAATGAAAGGAAGCTGAAAGAGTTTAATGCGAGCTGAAAGAGGAAGGACTGCGACTCTGAAGGACTGAGACTCTGAAGGACTGAGACTCTGAAGGACTGAGACTCTGAAGGACTTCACTGTCAGGGTGGAACAGAAACTAAAAGATGAGGCGGTGAATGAGATGAAGAAGAGGAAACTAATGGAGACGGACATGCAGAGGTCAGAGAGGGGAAGAGAGACGAATGCTAAAAGAAAGTGAGACACAGCGAGGAAGGAAAGGAGGCAAAGAAAACAGCGATCAAATCGCCCCTTCAAATGGTTTAAAGTAAATACAGTTATCATTTGCTACCATTACGTGCTTTCAAATGAAATGCGGATTAATCCTCAAGAAGTTATCCGACAGAAATGTGATGTTTGTTTTTTGTTTCATGACTTTATTAGGAAGAAATCTGTGTCCAGCGATCATGTGACTTCTCTCCCGTATTCATTCGCTAAATCTGTTTCCATTCAGCGTTCCTGTTTTATTGATACCCAACGTGTTTCCCCTCAACCACTTATTATGCGCACATTTTGAGTTGGATTCAAACCCATTTTATGAAGCAGAGAAACGTGTGAGAATAATACTGGGGAAGAGACATCTGAACATAACTTCATGTTTCACGAATGCTATAAAACAAGAGAGACAACCAGGAATTAAATACAAGCTGTACTCGGGAGTGAACTCAGAGGCACAACTCAGACTCGGGTGGTATTCAGAAATAAAGACTTTACTGGAATTAACACAGTAACAAAAACAAGGAAAACAAAATCACTGTCCGAGGAAAAACTAAATGCAATAATCGTGATCTTGAGAAAACAGGATACGACCATGGAGCAGCTTGAACGTGGTCATGAATAAGAAATGAACTGGCACTGGACAGGTGGGGACTAACACGATATATACACAAGGTGAGGGGAACAGGTGGAAACAATCCGGGCGGGGAAACCAATCACGAACACAGGAGACACATAGGGGCGGGGAGATCTGAAACGAGAGGAGGAATACTTTTCACAATAAGACAGAGGGCACAGAACAAAGGGGCTAATATAATATATATATATAATATAAAGAATAGACTTTCATGATAAGTTTCCGAGACATGACAATGAAGGTCAGGTGTTCGCGTGTCCAACGGGGAACAGGTGAAACCAATTAAGGACACTAAAAAAGGCGGGAAAACACACAAAAAGAGGAAGCAAAAACAGACAGAGACTACTTCGCAAAATAAAACAGGAAACTGATAATCCAGACACTTGGAACCAGTGGCGCCTCCAGAAATAAACTAATATATCAGGGTGGCCATGGCCCCCCCTGGCCCCCCCCTGCTGGCGCCACTGTTTGGAACATGACAAAAGATGGAGAGACAACACAGATAGTTCATCAGGTAAATAGAATAGCAGACCAAAATATTAAGGTGTAGAGCAGGGGTGTCAAACTCAAGGCCCGGGGGCCAAATCCGGCCCGTGACTTCATTTTCTGTGGCCCCACAAGAGCTTGCAAAGAATATAATGTTTATTACACGGTTACATGCCGCTTTACAGAAGCACGTTGCCCATGAACTACATGTCCCACAATGCATCTCAAATTTGCCTTTTTTCTCAGAATCTGCCTTTTTTTCAAAATGTTTTTAAATCATTTTGTGACATTCTCACGGAAGAGACTTGCCCTGGACTTCTGCTTTCAGACATAGTTAATTATGAAGTTATTACCCTATCCGATAAAAATCCAATGCAGAGGCAATGATGTAATATAATACATTATTTTATATTAAAAATGTAGATATGTATTTTTATATCGTCTTATATATAAAACTGGCCCTTTGAGTGCTAATGTGGCCCGAGATGAAATGGAGTTTGACGCCCCTGGTATAGAGAGACAGAAACAATGAGACAGATGGAGTCAAAGTAAAATAATGGGGAAAGAAATTAGGTAGAGGCATAGTTTAAAAAGTAATAGAGCTTAAAGTACAGAAAAACAAAGATCTAGAACTAGCGGACGGAGGCAAAGTCACAAAGGATATTTGTACCTCATTCGGAAAGGACCTGAGATCAAGGAAGCTGTGAATCATCAGACCATCAGCCATTGTCCTAGAGCCGTTCTGATGCTTTCGGCTGTTACGGGAAATACTCACCTTCAAGATGTTGACATATGTACCAAAGATACTATAAGTCTGCTAGATCTTCCATACTCGCACCAAGTGTTGAATGTCTGATTTGTAATGATAGCCTAAAGGTGTGTATCCACAGAGATGCTGTTGATACAGTGTGGGTCATTAAGGCTGCTTTAATGCTTCAATACTGTGGTGGCGTTTTAATCCTCGTCTACAATTGAATAGCCACCTTTGTCGGGGTTGTGGGTTTTGACGCGTCTCTCTTTGTTTCCAAAGAATTCAGCGGAGATCGTGGTTGAATCGGATGACCTTTATTCATTGGTCCACACGGCAGAAACAGGAGGACCCATTTCTTTGCTTCATAGTAACTAAAAGTTTATCATTTTCAAAAGGAACACGGTCAAAAGACTTTCCCCGTCTCATCACCATCAGCTGTGTCCTATCAACCTACCATATATAGGCATATAGCCGTGCACGTGATACTGACGCACATATCATAACAAATAAGTGAGCCTTAAATTAATACATTTTAAACCATAGTATGACTCACAAAAATACCTTTAGATGGTGAGTTTAATCTAATTTATATTATTATCGAGCCTAATTAGACAATAATAACTCAATGAAAATGGCTCTAACAAATACAGAGTAGCTTTTAGATGAGGTCAATTCAAGCTTCCCCACATTTATTTCTTGTTGGTGTCTATATACGCCGGGATCCGGAGTCATGGATGATCCTGCGGTCCTGTGTCCTGGATCGCGAGTCGTGGCTGTGGTCCTGGATCATCGGTCCTGGATGGATATCCTCGTGGATTCATCTTCCTATTATACACACATGCATTTCCAAACATCTGGACTACCTATGTTGCAAATGTATTATCTTTTCAATTTACACACGGCATCTATGGCACGTCTGTCCGTCCTGGGAGAGGGATCCCTCCTCTGTTGCTCTCCCTGAGGTTTCTCCCATGTTCCCTTTAAACTGTGGGTTTTCTCTGGAAGTCTTTCCTTGTACGATGTGAGGGTCTAAGGACAGAGGGTCTAAGGACAGAGGGTCTGAGGACAGAGGGTCTGAGGACAGAGGGTCTAAGGACAGAGGGTCTGAGGACAGAGGGTCTAAGGACAGAGGGTGTCGTATTGTCATACTGATATTCTGTACACACTGTGAAGACCACTGAGACAAATGTAACATTTGTGATATTGGGCTCTAAATAAACATTGATTGATTGAAAGTGCCGTTCAACACTTTGAGTTAACTAAATTCCTAAATTGAAATGTTTGTTTACCTGCAAGTGAGAAGAACAAGTTGGAGGCAATTGGTTGATTGAGCAGATGAAACAGGTTGGGAGCGAACACTGAAAATCCGGTGGTCTTTTTCGTACTTTTGGTAAAAAAACCTGGTATTTAAAGAGGCCCTATTCTGCTGTGTAGGGGTCTTCCTTTCCTGTCGTGTGTTTTATACGTTTTAGTGCATGTACATGGTCTGCAAAGGCTACCAAAACGTCTCCATTGGACTCCTTTGTTTACTTCCTGAACAAAGTGAAATGCAAAATATGTCTTCTTTAAACTACATGATTGATTATTTAGCTCACACTGTTATCCAAAGCGATTTACAATAAGTGAAAAATCCATAAATAATCAAACTCCGAAAAACAAGGGAAGTGCAGATTCCAGCAAGCAAGACCTTATTAGTGCTGGTGAATTAGTTACAGAGCCAATTTGTTTTGCTTATTTATATCTAATGGCGCGTTTCCTTATTAGGCCCGGCTCACTTTAATGCTGCGCTTCCATTACAGTTTAGGAACTGGGGCAGTAACTATAGTAACTGGGGTAGTTACCATAGTAACGCAGTGTAGGCGGAGCCGTGACGTCATCTTCAATGAGCGCCCCAAAAAACAACACAGCCGTTAGCTGTTAGCCCTCAGAGCTCACAGCTCCTCATATCTGTTCAGAAACTAGACAGAAGTTAAACAAGTACA
Source organism: Pseudochaenichthys georgianus (assembly GCF_902827115.2). Lineage (NCBI taxonomy): Eukaryota > Metazoa > Chordata > Actinopteri > Perciformes > Channichthyidae > Pseudochaenichthys > Pseudochaenichthys georgianus. The sequence continues at coordinate 47,402,760 of NC_047503.1, forward strand.
AACCACAGACTGCCTGTGTCATGGAGAATACAGTCGCTGGTTTATTTATGTCTGTAGGCCGTTGCTGTGAGTGTGGACGGTCGGAGCATATATAACGTTAGCTTAGCCAAGCTACATTTAGAAAACACGCATTTTAAAGGTTGTTCGCCTGCCGTCTGTCTGCAGACTTGGCAAAGCATTAATTCATGGTTTTTACTAACCGGTATCAGTGTGTTGTTACTTCGGCATCATTTTGAAACGTGTATTACAATTAAATCACGGTCAAATATCTTCATCTTGTTGTAGTGGTAGCCCCCCTAGCCAGCGATTCTCTCTCTAGTTTAGCATACTCAGCCCGACTCAGCCTGGTTGTTCATGGCCCTAGACCAGGGGTGTCAAACTCAATTTAATCGCGGGCCACATCAGCATTATGGCTGCACTCAAAGGGCCGGTTGTAACTTATATATAAATATAAAATAATGTATTATTTTACATTATTGCCTCTGCATTGGATTATTATCTGATAGGGTAATAACTTCATGATTAACTATGTCTGAAATCAGAAGCCTAGGGAAAATAATTGCAATTCTCTTCAGTGAGAATGTCACAAAATGATTTAAAAAGAAAAGCTGGAAAAAAATATCAAAAAACTGAAGTGACATTTAAAAAAAAAGTAACATTTAAAAAAAAGAGTCAAATTCTGAGAAAAAAGTCTAATTTGAGGTGCATTCTGGGACATGTAGTTTATGGGCAACGTGCTTCTGTAAATCGTCATCTAACCATATCATAAACATATTATATTCGTTGCAAGCTCTTGTGGGGCCGCATGAAATGAAGTCGCGGGCCGGATTTGGCCCCCGGGCCTTGAGTTTGACACCCCTGCCCTAGAACCACGATTTGATGGGGCCAAAGAAACTGTGAATTAGGACCCGCTAGCCGGTACTAGGCCGAGTGGAAACGCAACCAAAACCGGGCCCCGCACGGCTCGGCACGCTTAAAGCGAGCTACCCGCTGCAGTGGAAACGCGCCATAAGAGTACTCTCACTTGACTTTACACTAATGCAATATACCACAGTCCTGCAATAAATTAAAAAAAAAACTTAATTCAATTTAGGAGAATGTCTTTTTATGGTGCTTTATATACTATATCATTATTACATGTAGATTCAGATTAAAATACATATAACTGAACTGATGAATATTTTGTAACAATTCAATACAAACATTGGAAAACCTCCTTGCGTAATGGATGATCCAGGTGACGAAACAACTTGAATAGGGTAAATACAACAATGTTTAGATTACAATGAGAAGGTCCGTTACGTAATGTCAGATATGGACGTAACTTTTCGTGACTTACTGACAAAGTTTAAGTGATTAAACTAAAAGGAGACGTTTAGTTTCACAGAGGACTCGATGACCCTCGATAACCCACATCTGATATTCAAACTACACCCTATTCCTTTACAGATGGAGTGTTTTCCGCTGTGTGTAAAACAGACACTGCAGTGTAAAGAACCACAATAAAGTCAACGCGTGTTTTTCAAGGATTTCTCACGTATCAGCACATTTTACCTTCAACCAGACACAGGTATATTCACGTGAAGACATGAATGCTAATTGACTGTTTTTGTTTTAGAATTAATGCAGCTAAAAACTCTCCCTCTGTATCTCACACACACACACACACACACACACACACACACACACACACACACACACACACACACACACACACACACACACACACACACACACACACACACACACACACTGATCTAACGGAAAGGCATCCCTTTGTCAGGATAATAAGACGTTAATTGGTGAGTCGGTTCCAGCGGGCTCGAACTGTCTGCTGCCGAGTCGCTGATACGGACGAGCACCAATTAGGCTTTGTTTCACCCACAGACTCGGAGAGGGAGAGAACGTGGAGGCTAACAGGCGTCATTTCGCACTTACTCAGGAAAACACCTAACATGCATATAGAGAAGAAATAGGCCGATGAAGCCGCAACAATCCCATGGAGGCTTTTCTATAACATATGACCTCAGTCTTTACAGTCATTTCCAAACACATTTGAAATCAACATCGGTCCTGTTGGAAGAACTGAGACGATGTAATGAAGATAACAAAGTAGGAGTCCCCATTTTGTTTTTTATTTTTACTTCCTTTCCTGTAGAGGGTTCTATCATTTTGTGTGCATGTAAATGGTCTGCAAAGGCTAACATCCCTG
>NC_047503.1:47409971-47422471 GCF_902827115.2 Pseudochaenichthys georgianus
AAGTGCAACTCCGAAAAAAGAGAATACAATAATATTCAATAATGTTACTATTAAGTTAGTTACTATATTACTACCAAACGCACTACACACATTAATATTATATAATATACATTTAGCTGACGCTTTCATCCAAAGCGACTTACAATCGGTATAGTCTCCTGTTTGTTATACTCCACCGATACATTGTATAAATATTTTTGTGAACAAAACTAAATGTTTATTACAGATTTAGCCAAAGTTGAATTTAAAGTCAACTTTAGTGTCAAATGTTCCACATGTGTTATACATACAGAAACATTGAAATATCGTTTCTTACAGTCCCACAGCCTGAACAAAAACTATATATATTTATATATATATAAACAAATTAAGAAAGTTCTAGCTAAACAAGGGTATAAAAGTAAGTAATAAATATATATAAAAAACACAATCAACAAGAAACATAAATTGGACATTAGTGCAAGTACTTCCTTCTTAGTGCAAGAAATTAGGACTAGGATTTAGGATTAGAAATGAAGCGAAATCGTGAAAACATCTTCAGGTGCAGGTGATGTACACGATAATATACTTTACTTTTTATTTCCCCTCTAAAGATCAGCTGCCACACTTAAAAAGAAAAAAATGTGGTCCATGGCAAAAGAGTGAAGAGTTTAAACCAATCAAATGAAGGATGCAGAGCAATCAAGCCTCCAGCCAATCACTGGCCTTGAATGAAGCATGCATGGATCATGCCGTTTTTCAGTGCGTACAGCAAACTATGAGGATAGACATTTTTGAAATGGTATGCTACTGACACAGAGGACGCATTTGGCCTAAATATAACACTTTCAGTATTTAATGTATTTAGTGGGGCGGTGGTGGCGAAGTCGATAGGGACTTGGCTTGGCAACTGGAAGGTCACCAGTTCAAGTCCCGGCAAGACCAAGTGCTACCGAGGTGTCCCTGAGCAAGGCACCGTTCCCCACACTGCTCCCCGGGCGCCGTTCAAAATGGCAGCACACTGCTCCTAACACTAGGATGGGTCAAATGCAGAGAAACAATTTCCCCATGGAGATTAATAAAGTACATCTTATCTAATGCGCTGGGACTTCTTGGAAAACATACCTCCACTCCTGTTCCAAGGTTATATGTAAGTATTATTTTAATTGTATTGTCTTTTCATTGAAGTTACTAGCAGTCATTTAAGCTGCTTATATATACACCTGTTTAGACAATTACGTTTGAGCTCATCTTGTTAGTATTTGATCAACTGAAATATTACTGAATTAAAACTAGAAACAAATGTTATTTGTTCCTGTGATGTAATATTACACATATTAAAATGACAAATGACTAGTTTTGCAAACCAAACCAAAAACCCAACTCAGTGTTACATATTTGGCCACAGTTTCTTCTTATATGTGCTTCTACAAAGTTTACTTGAAACTCTTTTTATATTGAGAAAAAGTATTTCGCTTTGCCTGTCCTAAATGTTTGGTTAGAGGCAATTTGGAAATAATGGGAAGAGTAAACAAAGGAAACGGGCCCAGAGGAAGGACTTACGGGCAATGGCTGGTGGAAGCAGTGGTCCGAGGAATGAAGAGTGTTCACATTACCAAAAGAGAAACAGGACATTCTTCATCTATTTGGTCGGAACTCGCTATAATGCTTTTTGGTCATGATGATCAGAAACGCCGTCGTTGGCTGCGGGTCGCATGGACCGACAATCGTAAAGGATCGAGGGGTTTGATCTATAAACGCCAACAATCATTAGAGCAGAAGGAAGTTCAGGTAATGGAGGAAAATCAAAACGAGAGAGACGTTGGAGGGGAATGTTCTGAAGACTGTCTTTCAAAGGACTTGCCTCTGAGCATGACTCAGAATAAGGTATCAGATGAGGACACAGACAATAGAGAAGGAGAAGACAAACAACAAAGGATGTCTTCTCAGAGTGGATGAGAAGTAGACGACCAGTTATCTGATGAGGACACAGACAAGAATGAAGCAGAAGACAAACAACAAAGGATGTCTTCTCAGAGTGGACGAGAAGTAGACGACCAGGTATCAGATGAGGACACAGACAATAAAGAAGGAGAAGACGAACAACAAAGGATGTCTTCTCAGAGTGGATGAGAAGTAGACGACCAGGTATCAGATGAGGACACAGACAAGAATGAAGCAGAAGACGAACAACAAAGGATGTCTTCTCAGAGTGGACGAGAAGTAGATGACCAGGTATCAGATGAGGACACAGACTAGAATGAAGCCTTCGCAAAACAAAAGCATATTTGATCAACTTAAAAAACACTATATTGAACGGAAGATTTATAAACAACAAAATAAATGGATAACTATTAAATAATATAAGTCCGTATATGGCTCCATCACCTTCAGTAGGGGTTCCCCGTTAGATGTGTTTTCATCCAGCCTGATCCCCAAAAGGTTTGCTCCCATCCATCCATCTTCTACTGCCTATCCAAATCGAGTCGTCGAGGGCCCCAAACGTGCCTTTCCTTGGCAACAGCTTTTACCGGGGGGTTTCCAAGGCGCTCCCCCGCCATGAGGAGATGTAATGTTTAGATGATGCCTAAGAGAATTGACGGGTGGGACCAGTTGGCTGTTTCCTTTCATGAATATATAGAGGGACTGTAAGCGGCACTTCTTTATCCTCTGAGGATGAAGCTGCTCTGTTCCCTCCTTTCAGATCCATTTCACTTGGTCGTGTGCAGGCAGTCCAGAATGAGACTTCTCTCCCGGTCGAACAAACAGTCCCACGTTACCCCGATACTCAGACCCCTTCGCTGGCTCCCTGTAGCCGATAGGATTAAGTTCAAAATCCTCACTCGCACCTACAGAGCTTTGCACGGTCAGACTCCGACTTATGTGGCCGACTTAATTCACCCTTACTGTATACATCAGCCGCCCACTCAGGTCTCACAGGCAGAGTGTACCGTCTGTCCCACGCCTTAAGACCCGCGGTGATCGAGCGTACCGTCTGTCCCACGCCTTAAGACCCGCGGTGATCGAGTGTACCGTCTGTCCCACGCCTTAAGACCCGCGGTGATCGAGTGTACCGTCTGTCCCACGCCTTAAGACCCGCGGTGATCGAGTGTACCGTCTGTCCCACGCCTTAAGACCCGCGGTGATCGAGTGTACCGTCTGTCCCACGCCTTAAGACCCGCGGTGATCGAGCGTACCGTCTGTCCCACGCCTTAAGACCCGCGGTGATCGAGTTGTACCGTCTGTCCCACGCCTTAAGACCCGCGGTGATCGAGTGTACCGTCTGTCCCACGCCTTAAGACCCGCGGTGATCGAGTGTACCGTCTGTCCCACGCCTTAAGACCCGCGGTGATCGAGTGTACCGTCTGTCCCACGCCTTAAGACCCGCGGTGATCGAGCGTACCGTCTGTCCCACGCCTTAAGACCCGCGGTGATCGAGCGTACCGTCTGTCCCACGCCTTAAGACCCGCGATCGAGTGTACCGTCTGTCCCACGCCTTAAGACCCGCGGTGATCGAGCGTTCGCAGCAGTGGCTCCCACCCAATGCTCTGCCTGCTCGTCTACGGTCTGTTGACTCGTTTAAAACTATTTTAACGACATTCCAGTTTGGGTAACCGGTGTGATTTTATTCCATTTAATACTATGTTTTTATTTTGTTTGTTTTAAATTTAGTTTGTAAGTTTTGTTTTATTGTCTTAATTATGCTCTGGTGCTTTTATGACTTCTTAACATGTGTTGGATGGATATGTTGATGTCTTCACTTTGTGACTTTGTCTGTGAAAAGCGCTTTATGAATAAACTTTACTTCCTTGAATATTGATTTTCTTTATTACTTTATTAATTGCAACAAAAGACCTCCTCAGCTGGCTCCTCTAAACGTGAAGGAGCAGTGCTTTCTTATCTTATCCCTCGAGGCCACCATCCGGGGGAAACCCATTTGGGCCGCTTGTATCGTTGATCTCGTTCTTTCGGTCGTGACCCATCCTTCGTGCCCAAAGGTGAGAGTGAAGATGAACCGGTAGATTTCACAATAAGCAAGAGACCTTTAGATGAAGCTGCAATATTGTTTTGGGAACTGTCTGTTGTTAACCTTTTGAAAACTTTGATATCTATTGGTAGGTGCTGTTTTTAAAGACGGATGAAAGGACCTTTTCCAGCCAACTTTCAGGTTCTGGAACAAACTGCCAGAAACACACCGTGCGCTGAAACACTTCACTTCTTTTAAATTAATGCTGAACTTCTGTGTTTTATGACCGCTCTCTTGGGTCTTTAATTACTTTTCTAATTGTGTTTGAAAGTCATTTACAATATGTTTCTTTGATGTGTTAATTATTTTACTCTGTGTGTAAATCACTTTGATTGGCCCTGTTGAAATGTCTTGCCTTGTTGGAGCTCTGTTGTTATGACAAATGTCCTTGAACACTATTGAGGCAGATTTGTACACATACCATAAGAGGTTTAACAGCAAATGTTACCTTTTTACTATTAACGGTATCTCGGCACCGAAACCGTAGTTCCGAATACACACCGGTGGTTTCTGACTTGGCTCGTTGTCAGCCGGTAACCAGCTGCCCAGATGGAAACGAGGCGTTCGGGTGCCGTGGGAAGAACCTCCGTTTATTCAAGCTATATTGACACTGTATTCCATACATACAGACTAGATACTATTCCTTTTCTGATCACTTTCTCTATACTTTCGTCTCTCTCTCCATAACTCCGCACTTCGCCTTGGCCATCACATTTCACACACATATAGATCTAATGATGTGGATGTCGACAAACCATGGGGTGCATTTAGTACATATGAACAGTTCAGCATGTCATGGAACTTCTTAAAAAGTCAACAAGACCGTCAGATTTGAACCATGAATAACGGAGCATTTATGAAGACTTCATGAAAGTCGTTTGCTTTTAAGAGACGGGTCAGCACAAGAGAGGAAGCAGAGGAAATTGCAGGTAAAGTGTTCAGGACGAGGGGGAGTAGGAGAGGGTGAAGATAATACAAGTAGAGATACGAGCGGCAGTAAAAGATGGAGGATGTTCTCTGAGCTGATTGGTATTACTCTCACTGTATCACTGTCTCCCGCTCAGCGTGGACGCCATCGTTTCGGGGTAGAAGAACAGACTTAGCGCAATAACGAGATAACAAATCAGCAGGAAATACTGCTGGCTGTGCAATTAGTGTTTGGGTGAAATCTCTGATGAAGCCCTGCATCGTGACCGTGTGTCTGAGGAGTGATTGTACAGAGAGGGCAATGGCTGTAGCATAAGTCGTGTATGTGAGTGAGAGTTAGGAAGCTGCCCCGAAACATCCACGCAGTCCATTCAGGCTACTGCCACCCAATGGGGCAGGAGAGTTGGTTTTCCACAACAACCTCGAAAGACATATTGAAGAACTGGATCGATAAGCAGGACGTAACTTTATTTAAAAGAACAACTTTCTGGGTTTTAATCAAACGGAAGAACCAATCAGCTGCCATCTATCCATTCAATATTGTCCCCCTTTCTCCAATAAAGACCACAGGGAAAAACGGTATGTATTTAAAGCAAAAGTCATGCATTAAAACTAATGACATGTTACGTTGCGTTAAACTAGGAGATATGGGAAGTGTCAAAAATATAACATTACCTGTAGAGGAAACTTCTGTGTAGCAATGTATCTGGAGACACAGGACGAGCAGGAGTTCTGATGTCAAACACTGAGATTTAATACAAATATCGGCCGGAGAATTCACATCACAAGTCACACAGTCAAAGGTTTCTGACTGCACGGGTGGGTTGCATGTCAAATCTGAATCCGCCTCCCATCCTAATAGACCTTTTAACCAGCTGACAGGGAGACAACCCCCACCTTGGGGAAGGCACCTGGAAGCTCTACTATATATATATATCAGTACAAAAAAAACAGTTATCTTTGAATGAAATACCATTGTATGAATATCTTTTTGCTAAATCATCATGTGCTGTATTTCACCCTACAGGTGAGCACTTTCTAGTATAACAAAGCAGAGTTACCGTCTCTATAGAATGCAGATAATACACATTTCCATGTCAATTACTGGCGGAAGGGACCCATTTTTCTGTCTTTATTGCCGCTGACTCAGCATGGGGAATGAACAGCTATGCACTTCCCGTAAAACGAGACTGACACGGTTCAGTTTAACGGAGCTGATGCGTCCGTATAAATCGCCCACTAAAACAAAGACTGGCCTCTGATGGACGAACAATCAACTGGAAAGTATCTGTAGCACTCCCTCAGTGACATTTACAGCCCTTCAGAAAAAGGAGACTGATTTGAAAATGGATCTTTTTGTTCAGAAGCTGTAAGATTACATGGAAGTGTACTAACAATATTGCCGATGAAACGTACGGTTTGAGGCTCTTTGAACACGATTTATGTTGAGTAAAAGCCGCATAAAACTAATCAAAGAAATATCTATTGCTCGGAGCGTCTGACTGAACCCAAAGGACTGGGTGTTGCTTTCATCTGTCGTTAGATCAATAACAATTGAGCCAGGTGCTTTTTTTGTCTGAACACAATCCTGAAATCACGGAAGAGGATGGACACGTGGAAAAAAATTGCAATCTGAAAACAAATCGAATACTGAAATGTTCAGAAAAAGTTGGAATCATTTGTATTTTTCAGATTTCTTACTTTTCTCAAAATTCGAAAATATCAAAGTTCTGTTTAAAAACATTTGAATTCTGACTCAGAATTTTTTATTTGAATTTGACATTTTTACCAGAAATTTGACTCTAATCCCAGAAATGTGACTTAAATGTCAGAACTGTGGTTAATGGACTGAAATAAAGGACATTAGAAAAGCACGTCCTCCTGCTCTCCTTGTGGGTGAAACATGACAGAGGCTTTTATATAATCGCCAGTGATGGACGGGCTGTATCCGACCCACTGCTGGGTTAATCAAGGCTCTGGAAACTATATGTTGCACAGGTAGTGCGATGATGACGGATGCATGATTGGAAATGTCTGCTTCCCTGTCCCTCTGAGGGCTGGTGTTATCTCTCTGAAGGGGGCTATTAGGAGCAATTTGCACCAGACTGAGACACCCTAACAGTTCACCTGGAGGTTTAAGGCCTTTAGACCTTCAAAGGGAAAAGGATGAAAAGACGTGAAGCCTTTTCATGGTTCCACTGCTTCAGAAAATTGCAATGTGTTTTGAATTGCAGCAAACCAAATAGTTTATGGGTACTTTCCTCCACTTCATGTTGAACCGTCCGCTGGTTTCTCCAATTTAGACCCGAGTGGTCGGAGCCACTTCCAAGCATGCCACACTGTGCCGTATTGGAGACGGATTGGTTTGCCATCTGGACAGGGGCGGACCTAGACAAATATTCATGGGGTGGCAGGAGAATTTCAGGGGTGGCATCCCCTGGCAGACGTGTATGCTGATTTAATCATATCAATTAATGTTAACTTGGAAAGCCACAATATTTATATTTTAACTCAATAACATTTGGTGACATTATTGTGGCCCATCAGCAAAGCCTTACATATAAATATATCAGGTGCCAGACATCATTTAATGAATTTTAACTGAATGAGTTTGTCTAACTCTTAGACCAGCAGGGGAACCAAATCTATGCAGACTGCTGCAATAAGTATATTAATTAACTGTCTCATCGATGTTTGTCTGAATGAATATGATAATACTAACAATCATATTATTCCTATCAGCTGTCAATCACTGTTATGATTCACATATTCAGTGCTATTATTAAATAAACTATCTTTTTTGGAGAGTTAATGATGAATGTTCCTCAAGATGCTTGCTCACCCTCCTTCAAATTTGAAGTAATTACTATCATAAATCAAAATAATCAAAGGAACAGTTCAGCGCCCCACAACTTCACTGCAAACAGTTACAACCTTGACTTTACATCAGAAAGAACAAACATTAAAGAAGTGACTAACTGCATCAGTTAGGGTTAGAACACGTGTATTCAGCTCAAACATAAACATCGCTGCAGTTATTATCCAGTGGAAAACCCTTACCTGCTGGCCTAGTTAAATCAAAGTGGTTACTTTCTGTTGGCTGGGCAGTGAAGTTTTACACACCGTCTTATTTGACTTTCTCAGGACTTGAAACTGTTTGGGAACAGACCCCACAAAGAAAAAAATACACACGTAATTTCATCATCTTAACAGTTTATTATTCTCATCGACTCGTCCGTGAGCAGAGCATCAAGTTGCCTATAACAGCTGAATGTGGCGATTACCATCTTGTTCAGCAAAACGCCTCACAAACGTATTAAGATTTAAAGCTATGGTGCGTTTTGATTCAATGCTGAGTACAGCCACACTGACAGGCTCTTCTCTGTCAGTGTAGACCGCAAACAGTGGCGGCTCCAGAGTGTTTGTGTTGGGTAATCTCTGGTAGGGCTAACCCGTACAGCGGTGGGGTGAAGTCAGTATTTGCAATGTAATTACATACACGCTCCCCTTGACAGTGAAACGCCACGCGTGAGGTTTAGATGATTTCCGTCTCAATCCAAATGGAACTGTATGAAATAAAAAGGCACATTTGTCTTGTAGTAAATAAAAAGGGCGACCTGGAGCCAATCCTGCAACTTCCCCACAGGTGAAAGAGTTGACATGCTGAAAACCCAACCCCTGCAGGGGGGGGGGGGGGATTCTCCCCCAGGAGAATTTTTGAAATACTAACATAAAATACACATTCTGGTTCTCTCTTGAGAAGAAAAATAAATAAATCTATTACTACACGGCATATTTAAAAAAAATGAATGCCATTTTAGTTTTTTGTTACTTTGTTCTGAAAGCTGAACCTGCTGCTCCTCACAGAGAGAAGAGGAGAGGCTGTGAATTACTTTACATTGTGGATAAGGGTGGATAGCCCCCATTGTTCTGCGTGTCAACATGAAAGACAGCCCACACACCTATCAATCATCAAACCGTGGGGTCTTGTTGTATCGATGTATAGAGATGTAGGCTACTACAGCAAAAGTATTCTCCGTCGGGACTTCCTGCAACAACACCACGCCGTTATCTTGATTCTGATTGGCCAGAAGACATTATCAAAGATGTTCTATTGAGAAGAAGATCACTACGTGACAAAAGTGTTCAAAACCGTTTCTGGTCTTCGGTATTTCCAGACAAGTGGCTGAAATCAATCTTACTAACTGCTGTCTGTGCAGTTTACTCCGCGCGAGTTGGCGGACTTTATTTTGCTTACCTTAACATCATTTTTCATGGTGGGGCTAAGCCACTTCAGGGTATGGCTGTAGCCTACCAGCCATACCCTGACTGCAAATACCTCATTCCTTCCGTCTACTTGGATCCGAAATGCTTCTCGTTTTGCGCTGTCCCCCGTTCAAATGAAATCGCCGGCAATCATATTTCCACGCTTGCGCCAGGGCCGGGGGAGGGGTTACAAGGCTCGCGTCTTGTGCTGCATTCACTTGCACTCGGACATTAGAGATTTTCTCTCATAAATGTTCGATGAGCCACAACTTTTCTTTCAAAACAAAGCTGCCAGCTGGGGTGGCCAGGCATTTTTCTGAGGTGGCAGCTGCCACCCCGTGCCACCCCGTAGAACCGCCACTGCATCTGGAGTTATGAAGGCACAGTTTTGGTTAGCTCTCGCTGGCTTTCTTAATTAAGGCAGATGGTGAGATTGGGAAGGGGAATTCCACATTTTAACATCTAGCACAATCCTCGAGTTGCGTAATGACTATTAATAGATAAAATAATACTACAATAACAGCAGAAATGGTTGCCTTTGATTTAATATTATTCTGCTTTGTTGTCATATAGAAATCTTAGTCGGCTTACATGGACTCCATCTTAGGTAAGGAAAGACAGGTATATGTTTAAGAGGTTCAAATACGTAGGACACTTAATGTGGCGGAAATCAAGAGACAATTGATATCTTTATAAACTTGTTCTTCAACCACATTACATACTCCTAAGAAATGGCTGTTAGTTATTTGCAATATAACATGTCAGTGTGATTTTAAATGTTTTTAACACCATCTATAAGATCTAATTTTACTTAAACGTATGTATTTGAACTAGAAACTGTGGATCCCTGTTAAAAAGCCCATGTGCTCTCTGCTTTCATAAAAATTGGGCAATTCAGAAAAACCAAAACAAATATCTCTCGATAACATTTTTTCCACAAATAGCCAAAACATGTTTTCCACTCGGGGGCTGTAAGAGCGGAACATTTATCTCGTCATGTTCCAAACCGAAAAGACAGACCCCCTCTCGCCGACCTTGGTCTCATTACCCCTCCTGATTTGGGCAGAATGGACCCACACGGGGCATAAAGTACATGTAGCAGATGGACAACATAAAAAGCAAGAGCCCATTTGAGGCCCCCTGTGAACATGTCAGCTCAGGCCATGCAAAGACTTTCTTTCCATTAACTGTGAAGTGGGAACTAAGTATTTTTTGTACGTCTTTGTGTTTCTCTTATTTTCCTACGATACCGATTGGCTTTGAATAAGAAAATATGAAACCCAGACCATCTATTTCTATTTCTTTGAGGTAACATAAGATTATGTTCTTCTCCCTGCTCCTTTTCGGGTACGGTGTGTTTTATAGAGACATGTTTTGTAAATCATTGTTATACATTCAGTTGTGCATACCACGAACGGAACGAATACAAATGAAATTCTGGGTCACAGTCAGGACTTAATAGACTTTTACCCGAGCAATGCTTCGCCATTCTGTCTGTGTCTCTTTCTGCCATTCTACGAGGAGCTGATATGGAAGTGGACAGTCCAATCCTTATTCCCATCGCCCTGAGCAGCCATTGTTTCTGTGGCCCAGATAACAGCTCTCTGCTGAGACAGGGAGTGGACGCTATGCATACTGATACGCAACTCTCACCATCCCTTCTTTGACTTTCATTAAAACAATGGGCGGCAGGGAGGGAGGGAGATAGGCGGCAGTAAAAAGGAAGGGAGAGAGAATCACAGGTGAAAAGACAGGACATATTAAGATAGACTGCAAAGAAAGGGAGATAGGAGGGGGAGGAAATCATTAATGCTAGTGCCGCTGCAGTGCTTCAAATCAGCTGTCAAGTCCCCGGCCCTCACAGCGAGATAGCAGGAGGAGAGGAGAACAGCCAGAGTGACGTGGAGGGAGATAGAGCCGACTTAAAGGTCGGAACACAATGACTTCCTATCACGGCGGAGGGCAGAGTCAAGTGCTCACATCTACCCGCCCATCTATGTTTAACGCCACCGGTGTTGCTTCACACCCCCAAAGAAAACCTTTAAAAGCCTCATGGCTGTTTAAAATTCCCTTCAGGTATAGCTGAGTACACGAGCAGCATATAGAACATGTTCAATGCAGTGGAACTTTCCATTCTTTCAGGGGTGGCTGTGGCTCAGTGGATAGAGTGCTGGACTTCGAATCAGGGGGTAGCAAGTTCGAGTCCCACTGCAGTCAGCATGTCGTTGTGTCACTGGGCAAGACACGTCATTCCAAATTGCTCGTGTGGGGATTGTCCACAGTACTGAATGTATGTAAATCGCTTTGGATAAAAGCGTCTAATAAAACACATGTAATGTTTAGGGGGATGCTTAGCAGAACTAGAGGGTTTTATTGTATGGATTGTTTTCCAATTATAGTCCATTTCTAATGCTAGCTAATATCACAGCAAATACACAAGTGTGGCTACTCTTGGTGCTAGATTTGACAAGATAGCTAGTGCATTTACTAATTTAGAGTTAAGTTGTGACATAAATGCTATCACGTCCAGAGTGTTGATTCTGCAACAGCTGTTTCCCAACGGTTAGGCGTATACGGTTTTGAATAAGGATCGAGTGCACTCTCCATCGTTGTAACACATCCAGGCATGTTTATCTCTCATTCAGGCCCCTGGTGTAAATGGTGTCAAATCTAAAAATGATGTTGAGTGACACTTATCATAGAATTGTTTACAGTATCACTCACATTAAACATTGCACATCGTCAGTAGTCGACCTAGGTATCATTGACTGTTTCGGCTTTTTACGACTATACCAGTGCTTCTCAAAGTGGTCACTGGTGGTCCGTGAGCGCCCCCTAGTGGTCCGTGAGTATATTGGTAAAATGTCACATTTGAAATAAATACATTAATTTCAGTTTTCCGCACTCTCGCAGGAATATCTCCGCAATGGAGCGAGGTTAAGTTTAACTATCAATTGCATTATATAGCCCAGAGCAACACCTTCATCACACATGTTGCCACGTGTTTGTAACATTTTCAGGTGATTTGTAATCTGTTCTAGAAAAACTATGTGTTTTTTATATTTGTGGAGTTAGGTGGTCCACGAGTGTTTTTTTTATTGGTTAAGTCCTTGGTATGAAAAAGTTTGAGAAACCCTGGACTATACAATCTCATCCCAGGAGTAGCCCTGCTTGGGGGATCAAATCCAGCAGTGTGTGTGTCATAACAAATATGCAGTTGTGCGGGTAGGCTTCAGCATGCAGAAGGACCAGTGAGCAGGACAGAGTGAGCCTGGAGGGGGCTTCTGCACTCTAGAGGTGT